>NC_064875.1:64612041-64615123 GCF_943734745.1 Anopheles darlingi
AGCTATGGTGACACAACAGCCAGCTTTTGCCTTCCACTCTCGGAAAGAAACACTGTGGCTCGGCAAAAGATACGCGCAATTGCCCTGAAAAGCATCCCCCGGTAGTGCGTGTGTGTGTGTGGCTCAGGGCGTCAAGCAGCATAAACCATAAACCATACCCTCGAAACCATCTTCAGCTAACAGCAGCCAGCCAGTCAGCGAGCATGCCATTGGCACGAGACAAGGGAAGCATTCCGGAAGTGAATGAAATACAAGGAATTGGGTGCATCCTTACATAATGGGCTCTGCTGGCAGTCGGCGGCCGAGAGGAACTCAGCGAGGGCGTCCATATTTTCCGATGCCTAACGCATCCACTAATGGGCACACTATCCGTTGTGTTGTGTAATTCTGCATTTTGCACTTAACTTTTTTATTAAAAGACTAAAATTTGATTAGTTCATATGAATAGTTCAATTTGAAAATCAGTCAAGAAACATTCAACAATTAAATAATTAACAAACACCACATTACTATGTTCGCCAAGTGGTTGGCAAATAGAAACGTTCAGGTTTTGGACATTTGATCCAAGCACGCGGTTCCATAGTAGTAATAGGGTGCAAGGCACCGCTCGACGGCATGCTTTGGTCCATTTAGTTTACATTTATTTTCCAACCCGCTTGTCCGAAAGGGCTTCTCTGCCTTTTTCGTGCATCCGTGCACCGTGACAGGACCGCAACCCTGCTGCTTCCTTCTGGGAGCCCTTTTTGTTCGGAGCCTTCTTTATGGGGGGAAACGCGTAAACATATACTGCGTCCTGCCATTCTGATGCTGTGTAGCTTCTCCTGTCGGCGACAGGACCACGTCGTATTTCGCAGGCGTCTCCATTGGACACTGTTGTTGATGCTGCCGCCTACGATGGTCTGGGCGACGGGACACTGTCAGGATAGTCGCGTGCGCTGCTGTTGCCGTTGGGCCGCTCTCGGCGACAATCCGTTACTAATCCGCAACCCCTCACACTTCCGCACACTCGTCTCCCACGCGTCGTCTCGGCACGACATGAGTCGTAGGTAGACGGTGCGTCTCCATCCTGTAGCCATTTTTATCGAAAATGAAAATCATTCATAGTAGCGTAACTCCCTATGGTACCGTTTCCCAAGCGCCCTGCAGCTGGTATGCTGATTAGCGTAATGAATGGCCGAGCCCCTCTTTGCAGCGGGCTTCTAGAGTCGAGGATGGATGATTTCATAACTCTCACACTGATAAAATGAGCCATTGTGCTGCTGGTGGCGTTTTGAGTTGCTGCCAATATAAATTCTCAAGCATAGACCAACACGCTGTCGATACAAAAGAAGCAAAAAACGAGGGTGGATGGAATCCAATCGTTCAGTAATTCAATTAGGAAGGTTCTAACATAACGTGACTGTTTGTAGATGATAGAGAAATGTAGAATCATTTTTCAGGTTCATTCATTCAAGTTTATTAAAGTTTACGAACCCCCCCCCCCTCCTCCCCGTGGGATAATCGTGCTAAAAAAAGTCAAAACGCATGGTGGAATATTCCAACCGTCGTTTTAAATGCATCGGTCACATTGAAATAGTCGGATTTTGCTCAAATTGCTCACTTTTTCGGTTAAGTGGATGTTTACATTTAGTCGCTCAAAAGTTTAAAAACCTAAAAGCCTGCCACAGACCGCAAGCGGAGCTTGCGGCGCGGACGGAACGGTTCGCCGCGGATGAAGCGGCTAACACATACCGGTTGCGGTGCGTGCGGCGCGGCACGGCCGTTATAGCGTTGAACCTATCGATATAAACCAAACAATGTTTACGAAAACACGAAATGTTAACGAAAACAAAATATTAAATTGCTATTAATTATCATATTATACTATACATATTATTATCAATAACATGATTCCATGATCACAATGCAAACACTCATTTTGTTTAC
Organism: Anopheles darlingi; assembly: GCF_943734745.1. Taxonomy (NCBI): domain Eukaryota; kingdom Metazoa; phylum Arthropoda; class Insecta; order Diptera; family Culicidae; genus Anopheles; species Anopheles darlingi. The sequence goes on from NC_064875.1 coordinate 64,613,968, forward strand.
ATCTAACAGCCAAATCAAATCCACAGGGTTTCGCCGCGGTTCGCCGCATTTCGCCGCGTCAAAATGCAAACTTTTGCATTTGGCCGCAAGGTCCGCAAGGATCCGCACGCGCCGCTTGCGGTCTGTGGCAGGCTTTTTTACACGCTCACCGCTCTTTTCGCTCCCCACTGAACAATGAGCAGACCCCTCCGCCTGCGACGCAGCGAGAGGAAGGCTGAGGAGGTTGAAAACGAAACCCCCGCGACCTGCGACGGTTTTGAGAATTTTCTCAATTTCTGAGAATTTTCTTAATTTATAAAAAATTTCTCAATTTCTGAGAATTTTCTCAATTTCTGAGAATTTTCTCAATTTCTGAGATTTTCTCAATTTTCGACAATTTTCTCAATTTCTGAGAATTTTCTCAATTTCTGAGAAATTTCTCAATTTTTGAGAAATTTCTCAATTTCTGAAAATTTTCTCAATTTCTGAGAATTTTTCAATTTCTGAGAATTTTTCAAATTCTGAGAATTTTCTCAATTTCTGAGAATTTTCTCAATTTCTGAGAATTTTCTCAATTTCTGAAAATTTTCTCAATTTCTGATAATTTTTCAATTTTTGAACATTTTTTCAATTTCTGAGAGTTCTCTCAATTTTTGAGAATTTTTCAATATCTGAAAATTTTCTCAATTTCTGAGAATTTTCTCAATTTCTGAGAATTTTCTCGATTTCTGGGAATTTCTCAATTTCTGAAAATTTTCTCAGTTTCTGAGAATTTTCTCAATTTCTGAATTTTTTTGAAAATTGAAAATTTTCTCAATTTCTGAGAATTTTTCAATTTCTGAGAAATTTCTCAATTTCTGAAAATTTTCTCAATTTCTGAGAATTTTCTCAATTTCTGAGAATTTTCTCAATTTCTGAATTTTTTTGAAAATTGAAAATTTTCTCAATTCCTGAGAAATTTCTCAATTTCTGAGAATTTTTCAATTTCTGAAAATTTTCTCGCTTTCTGAGAATTTTCTCGCTTTCTGAGAATTTTCTCAGTTTCTGAGAATTTTCTCAATTTCTAAAAATTTTCTCAATTTCTGAGAATTTTTCAATTTTTGAAAAGTTTTTCAATTTCTGAGAATTTTCTCAATTTCTGAAAATTTTCTCAATTTCTGAGAATTTTTCAATTTTT
>NC_064875.1:64615623-64623123 GCF_943734745.1 Anopheles darlingi
GGAGAATTTTCTCGCTTTCTGAGAATTTTCTCGCTTTCTGAGAATTTTCTCAATTTCTCAGAATTTTCTCAATTTCTGAGAATTTTTCAATTTCTAAAATTTTTTTCAATTTCTGATCATTTTCTGAATTTCTGATCATTTTCTCAATTTCGGAGAATTTTCTCGCTTTCTGAGAATTGTCTCAATTTCTGAGAATTTTTCAATCTCTAAAATTTTTTTCAATTTCTGATCATTTTCCAAATTTCTGATCATTTTCTCAATTTCTGAGAATTTTTTTCAATTTCGGAGAATTTTCTCGCTTTCTGAGAATTTTCTTGCTTTCTGAGAATTTTCTCGCTTTCTGAGAATTTTCTCGCTTTCTGAGAATTTTTCAATTTCTAAAATTTTTTTCAATTTCTGATCATTTTCTGAATTTCTGATCATTTTCTCAATTTCGGAGAATTTTCTCGCTTTCTGAGAATTTTCTCAATTTCTGAGAATTTTTCAATTTCTAAAATTTTTTTCAATTTCTGATCATTTTCTGAATTTCTGATCATTTTCTCGCTTTCTGAGAATTTTCTCAATTTCTGAGAAATTTCTCAATTTCTGAGAATTTTCTCGCTGTATGAGAATTTTCTCGCTTTCTGAGAATTTTCTCGATTTTTGAGAATTTTCTCAATTTCTGAGAATTTTCTCATTTTCTGAGAATTTTCTCGCTTTCTGAGAATTTTCTCAATTTCTGAGAATTTTCTCGCTTTCTGAGAATTTTCTCGCTTTCTGAGAATTTTCTCAATTTCTGAGAATTTTCTCAATTTCTGAAAATTTTCTCGCTTTCTGCGAATTTTCTCAATTTCTGAGAATTTTTCAATTTCTAAAATTTTTTTCAATTTCTGATCATTTTCTGAATTTCTGATCATTTTCTCAATTTCTGAGAATTTTTTTCAATTTCGGAGAATTTCCTCGCTTTCTGAGAATTTTCTCGCTGTATGAGAATTTTCTCGCTTTCTGAGAATTTTCTCGCTTTCTGAGAATTTTCTCGATTTCTGAGAATTTTCTCAATTTCTGAGAATTTTCTCATTTTCTGAGAATTTTCTCGCTTTCTGAGAATTTTCTCAATTTCTGAGAATTTTCTCGCTTTCTGAGAATTTTCTCGCTTTCTGAGAATTTTCTCAATTTCTGAGAATTTTCTCGCTTTCTGAGAATTTTCTCAGTTTCTGAGAATTTTCTCAATTTCTGAGAATTTTTCAATTTTTGAACATTTTTTCAATTTCTAAGAATTTTACGTTTTCTGAGAATTTTCTCAATTTCTCAGAATTTTCTCAATTTCTGAGAATTTTCTCAGTTTCTGAGAATTTTCTCAGTTTCTGAGAATTTTCTCAATTTCTGAAACTCCGTCCAGACGATGACGAATGTTGGAGAATTTCTCGACGAGAACTTCGCAAACAAACGTCATCCCATACAAATCCGTCGAGAAGTTATCGCGATAACTGGAATGCACGTGTAGACAGCGAGCAAGCGAGAACGAGTGAAAACCCCCTTAGGAGCTGTCAAATCGTATGTAAACAGTAGGGCGAGAAAGTTATCGCGATAACTTTTGCTCAAATTGAGCAAAAGTTATCGCGATAACTTTGTTGCTCGTCTGGACGGAGTTTGAGAATTTTCTCAATTTCTGAGAATTTTCTCGCTTTCTGAGAATTTTTCAATTTCTGAGAATTTTCTCGCTTTCTGAGAATTTTCTCGATTTCTGAGAATTTTCTCAATTTCTGAGAATTTTCTCAATTTCTGAGAATTTTCTCGCTTTCTGAGAATTTTCTCGCTTTCTGAGAATTTTCTTAATTTCTGAAAACTTTCTCGCTTTCTGAGAATTTTCTCGCTTTCTGAGAATTTTCTCGCTTTCTGAGAATTTTCTCGCTTTCTGAGAATTTTCTCAATTTCTGAGAATTTTCTCGCTTTCTGAGAATTTTCTCGCTTTCTGAGAATTTTCTCGCTTTCTGAGAATTTTCTCGCTTTCTGAGAATTTTCTCGCTTTCTGAGAATTTTCTCAATTTCTGAGAAATTTCTCAATTTCTGAAAAATTTCTCAATTGCTGAGAATTTCCTCGATTTCTGAGAAATTTCCCAATTTCTGAGAATTTTCTCAATTTCTGAGAAATTTCTCAATTTCTGAGAAATTTTCTCAATTTCTGCGAAATTTCTCAATTTCTGAGAAATTTTCTCAATTTCTGCGAAATTTCTCAATTTCTGAGAATTTTCTCAATTTCTGAGAATTTTCTCAATTTCTGAGAAATTTCTCAATTTCTGAGAAATTTCTCAATTTCTGAGAAATTTCTCAATTTCTGAGAATTTTCTCAATTTCTGAGAATTTTCTCAATTGCTGAGAATTTTCTCGATTTCTGAGAAATTTCTCAATTGCTGAGAATTTCCTCGATTTCTGAGAAATTTCCCAATTTCTGAGAATTTTCTCAATTTCTGAGAAATTTCTCAATTTCTGAGAAATTTTCTCAATTTCTGCGAAATTTCTCAATTTCTGAGAAATTTCTCAATTTCTGAAAAATTTCTCAATTGCTGAGAATTTCCTCGATTTCTGAGAAATTTCCCAATTTCTGAGAATTTTCTCGCTTTCTGAGAATTTTCTCGCTTTCTGAGAATTTTCTCAATTTCTGAGAAATTTCTCAATTTCTGAAAAATTTCTCAATTGCTGAGAATTTCCTCGATTTCTGAGAAATCTCCCAATTTCTGAGAATTTTCTCAATTTCTGAGAAATTTCTCAATTTCTGAGAAATTTTCTCAATTTCTGCGAAATTTCTCAATTTCTGAGAATTTTCTCAATTTCTGAGAATTTTCTCAATTTCTGAGAAATTTCTCAATTTCTGAGAAATTTCTCAATTTCTGAGAAATTTCTCAATTTCTGAGAATTTTCTCAATTTCTGAGAATTTTCTCAATTTCTGAGAATTTTCTCAATTTCTGAGAAATTTCTCAATTTCTGAGAAATTTCTCAATTTCTGAGAAATTTCTCAATTTCTGAGAATTTTCTCAATTTCTGAGAATTTTCTCAATTGCTGAGAATTTTCTCGATTTCTGAGAAATTTCTCAATTTCTGAAATTTTCTCAATTTCTGAGAATTTCTCAATTTCTGAGAATTTTCTCGATTTCTGAGAATTTTCTCAATTTCTGAGAAATTTCTCAATTTCTGACACCTCATACAATCCCATACATTCTATTCGTACGCGGCGAAACGTTCTGCATGCGCCGCTTGCGGTCTGTGGCAGGCTTCTATTCGTACGCGGCGAAACGTTCCGCACGCGCCGCTTGCGGTCTGTGGCAGGCTAAAAACCGAAAATAAAGTATAAATACCACGATAAATATCACCACAATCAAGCATAAAAGCTCGAGAGAGTAAAATCTAGTTATACGATCGCTAGCTTGTGGTTTGTGTAAAGTGAATTTGCGCCTCCAGCCTTCGCGTAAGTCCGTTGTCGTTGTGTAATCTCCTGGCGTTTGCGGTAGAACGAAATTGATAAGGACCAAAACGAAAGAGAACTAAAACCAATCAAACCATAATAAATCTTCTTCAATCACGTACCGACCGGCGTTGAGCATCGACAGCATCCGCGGCCGCATCAAGAAGAACCGGTTTCACGTCTCCACTCTCTCTCTTCCATTCTCCGCTAGGATGCACTATTTGCGGACTTTCGCGTGCGGATTCGCACGTACGACGGTCAGCAGCGCGGGTCTTTCGTCACGTAGCGCCACCGCACGATCGTTCTGCTCGCAGATCGAACCGAAACCTACACCCAAACCGACGGCCACTGGAAATGGATCGACAATCAGTGCACACACGCACGCTCCAAACAATCTGGAAAAGCGGATGTTGGTGTTTACGAAGCGATACAAATCCATCGATGAAGTTCCTAATTTTGTGAGGTAACGTTGTCCCGTGCCATTCCGTCGACCGCTTGCCGCTAAACCTGTTGGTTTGATTTCATTTTCTAAAGCCAGGAAAAGATGGAACGGGGTGCGAAATCAGGTGCGCATCAAAGTAGCCAACTACATGATGATCGCTACCGCGATCGGATGCATCATTATGGTGATCAGTGGAAAGAAGGCCCAGGAACGTGGTGAGACGGTGTCCCAGATGAACCTCGATTGGCACAAGGAGTACAATGAGAAGGCACAAGCCGAGTACGAGGCTGCGCAGGCGGCACAGGCGAAAAAGTAATCCGCCAGCACGTCGTTTCGGAATATTGTTTTGAATTGATAGCTTCGTTTTAATGTGAATTGTTGTGTTGGGCAACTAGTACCATAGCTTCTGCTGTATTCTCGTGTAAATACATAACGTACTCTCTCACCTGTTACCAGTCGCACCACAACAGTAGTTCTTAGTTGCTAATTGATGCCATGGGTCGATCGCGATCAGTACAGCTGCAACGTTTCGATGCTGTACCACTTGTTTGAACTCGACGCTGCAGATCCTTTTTTACACTCCACTAGACGCTGCAGTTCTGGAGCGAGTGTCCTCAGCTGTCGCAGTGACTCCACGTGCCCATCGATGATGGCCAGCATCCGTCGAAGCTGCTCCTGTACGACATCGTCCTTCGAAAGTAGAAACTGTTGATAGTGTGCGTCGAGCAGAACCGTGATCCATTCGATCGTTTTTTCGTCGCTATCGAAGCTATCGCCATTGTGCAGTGTTTCACTTAATGTGGCCATCGGGTCCACCAGCAGATATTCGAGATGTTGCATCAGCTGTACCACACTCGGGAAGTCTAGTTCCGATCGAACAATCGGAATGATGATGGTTCGATTGTAGGTACAGGAGAGCACCACGTTCAACAGGTCGTGACGCGAGGAATGCAACTTCGCAGCTTCATAGATAATGTTTTGTTCGGCGAGCACCTCCGATGCTTCAGGCAATGGCTTCGTTTCGTCCACTTCAAGTTCAGGTTCAGCGGGTTCCTCAATCGGTTCGACTGCGAAACTTATTGCGTACTTTAGTGCCCTTACTAGCATACGCTCGGATACCATCGAGTATCGTTTGAGGCACTTGGCTAGATCGTGCGTCAGGTTGGCTTGCAGCAGCACCGGAACCATTCGATCGCATATTTCCATTTCCGATAGACCAATGCGTTCCATTTCTTCCGCGATGATTTCAAACTTTTCACTCAAAATCAGCGGTCCAAGGGTTAGATCCGGATTGTTGAACAACTTCACTTGTACTTCGTCCGGTGGCAACGTAGCATCGTGCACGACCGTGACGGGAAGCTCGTTACGGTACGCCAAGCGCAGTGATTCTTCGAAATCTTCCTCGTTGACGTACTTATGGTAGAATGATTCTTCTTGCTGGTCACCATCTTCGCTGTCCTCTTCCGTATCGTACGCTTGCTCTGCGATTGCTGGCAAGGAACCGGCAAAGTTGTATCCTTCCGTCAAATCCGCCTCATCGTTTATGCTTTCATCGTCAATTCCATGCGACAGATCGAACGCTCGCTGACTGCCCACCAGATCCGACAGCTGCTCTTTGCTGATCTTAAACGGAACTACAGCTAGCGTTTCACCGAAGGCCAGGAGAATGTAGTTTTCAACCACCCAGAAGCGGGATGTGCGGAAGTACACCTTAAAGTACTGTTTCGCCTGGAACACTTTGAACTGTATGTTGAAAAGTGCCAGCGTTGCTCCGTCCCGGTTATTGTTGTTTGCGTACATGGCGATATAATCTTTGCCAATGTTGGCCATCGATAGCGGCTGGGTGACGTCGATGGTTTGAATCAGCTCGAAGAAATTTCCAACACCTTCGTGTTGCTTCGGCGATTGGCCAAGGTTGAGCTGCAGAATGAACAGACGGCTGTCGGACCCTGCGGAACGAGAAACGAGATAGAATGGACTAATTAGAATCATCGAAATCCTCGACGGACACCGGCACTTACAAAGTGTTACCAAAGATGGACAATCGCTGCTGTCGACGATGCAACAGCCGGCCAGCTTCAGATCGTCACCGAGCCGTTCTAGTTTGACTTTTTGCATCCGGTTCACCAGCTTCAGGTCGTCGCTGCTCAACAGACCATAGTTGAGCTCCGTTGTGTCTTCCTTCTCGTTACGTACAAAGTACGTGAGCAGTAGGCCACCATCGTCCAACTGGAGCACCTGAACGTCCTTTATGGATATATCACGTTCGGCACTTCCGCCCTGCGTGAATTCCGACGGTTTCGCACGATCCTTATTACGGGTTTCCAGAGCACTTTCCAGTGACTCGCAGCTTCCATCGGTGTACAGCACCAACGTTTGTCCGCTACCAACGGTGAACAGGTCCTGTACCGTGCGGTAAAGCTTGATCTTTTTCACCTTATTCAGATCCGCCTGATCGCGCGTCCAGCAGCGCAGGTGTCGACCACCAAACACGGCCACATAGCGTTCGGAGGGAAAATCGTACACCACCTTACTGCTGAGACGATCGAGGACGGTCCAGCTGCGAACTTGCCGTTGATTGCTCAACTAAAACATGGGAAAAATGGGAAATCTGGAATAAAATCGCCTCCGCCGAGGTCCGTCTCTTCTTACCTTCACGACGAGGATGATATTCCGGCCGAGCGTATTGATCACACAGCCCGGATCGACGTCCCTCGATAGGCCGAGGAAGTCGTCGATATTATTTATCGGACAAAGATTATAATACGCGAGTAATTTGGCCATTTCGAAGGATTTCTCGTTCCGGTAACACAAAAACGCGCCGCGCAAAAACGTGCTCGTCTCGATGACAACACCGACCCAGCCAGCCAAATTGAGTGATTTCCCAGCCAGCCAATTGAGTGATTTTCTAGCCAGTCAAATTGAGTGATTTTTAAGAAAACAAGTTGGTACAATCTCAAACATCAAAGAAAAGCTCTTATGTTCGAGATGTGGATAACTTTGCATGTGAGATTGGTCCATTGAGAATTCGAGATTGGACCAACTTTAAACCCATGGACTAAACGGATGAACTTCCGGCAAGCTTTTGACGCTGGACCAAAAGTTTTGGTCAAAGTTGACTGAAAAGCAGATCAAAATGATTCGCCACAAGGTCTACCATTGTCGTACGACAATTTGATGGATTTTAATTGTCGGAAATCGCGGGAATAGTGCAAAAAAGGCAAATGAAACACAAATCTGGGTAAAAGACTGAAATAGGCCCCCCCCACTCACGGTGAGTTACTGAGTGACCGAAAAATCGCTGTTTTACTGGTAAAATGTAACTTTTCTACCCCTCCCCCCTCCCCTAATACATTTATTTACGTTTTCGCATATTTTTATGAAGGTTTGCTTATCTAAAAAGTGGTAATTAACGATTTTTCCGGTCACTCAGTAACTCACCGTGAGTGGGGGGCCTATTTCAGTCTTTTACCCAAATCTGCAAATCGCGCTTTCGTATAGCGCTGTTTCATCGGAAGTCGCGCTCACTCCTACAGTGAGCATACGATAACGTGAGTTCTGTTGTTTGTGGGGTTGTTACTTGGGGGCGCGATGTAAACATGTCAAACGTCCATTTGA
>NC_064875.1:64630623-64658123 GCF_943734745.1 Anopheles darlingi
TGTTTCTCCTAGATCCGAGCACTAAGCTCGAACGCTACGCCTGCCACCTGTACACGCAAACGCTCCGCCACCTGCCGGTCATTGTGCGCCGATGGTTTAATGGACTGCATCACCGCCATTCGACGATCGTTAGCAAAGTTACCTCGAACTGCGTATCGGGACTGCTGTGTCAGGAGGAATTCTCTGCACTGGTCGAGCGCAAAGATCGACAGGACAATATGCAGATCAAGGTGCATTCGGCTCTGCGGCAGGTGATGGCGGTTTATGCGATCGATGAGGCTAAGCTAGAGCTACAAATTACGCTGCCAAGCAACTTTCCCCTGGGTGCGGTGACGGTTGAAGGAGGCAAGCAAATCGGAGGTCGTCTACAGTCCCGACAGGTTGTCATGCAGCTGTCCATCTTTCTGACGCACCAGGTACGATGATTTCGTCCGTTTGTTTCTGATTCCGTGTCGTAACTGTTCAACTCATTCTTTATCTACAGAATGGTTCCATTTGGGATGGATTGTCACTATGGAAGCGCAACTTGGATCGCAAGTTCGAAGGTGTCGAGGAGTGTTACGTTTGCTATAGCGTCATCCACCAGGATACCTGCCAGCTGCCGAAGTTATCATGCAAAACGTGCAAGAAGAAATTCCATGGTCCCTGTCTGTACCGGTGGTTTAGCACGAGCAACAAATCAACCTGCCCAATCTGTAGAAACATCTTCTAGGCTGCCTAGTTACTATTGGGTTAGAATATGAGTGAGCTATTTAATTGGATTTTTTTGGTTAGCATTTAGTTCCAGCATAGGAAAACAATAGTAATAGTGATAGAATTCAACCAGTTGGGTGTTCCAATTGTCGGGATTAACGTTTATTGTATAGCATTGCTCACTAAGCACGGCGCAGCATGTACGTGAAGGAAATAAATCAAAATATACCTAAGAATTGTTGGCAATTGTCGTCCGAATCCAGTCATGGTAGTATGATACGCGAGCATAGGCATCGGGATAACCCTTGGCACACGGTACACCGAAGTTAACGATGCCCACCAGCTTACCATCGTACACGAGCGGACCACCGGAATCACCCTACAAAGAAGAGGACATTGATGAAGTACAGCGCACCAGGTCCATTACCAATTTACTTACACTACATGCCCCTTCGCCAGTCTTCGTCAGCGTACAGATGTGACCAATATCGACCTCATCGGAATTGTTGTGTAAACGTTTGCACTCCTCGTTGTTGATGTAGTTCAGCTCAATCGTCTGCAGGTTGCTAGGAATTGGTCCATTGGTCGACAGGCGACCCCAACCGGTCAGTGTGAGCGTAGCGTTCTCCGGTACAACCTGCTCACTGTACTTGATCGGTTTCACCAGCTCACCATACTTCAGTTCGGATTCCAGTTTCACCAATGCGATGTCATTGTGGAACGTGGGCTTGTTATAGCGGCTATGAATGAATATCTCTTTCACCCGGAACAACTGTCCCCCTGCGTTAAGCTTGTTGGTACCGACGAGGACCTTCAGGAACTTCGTAGCGCTGTTCTGTACACAGTGCGCTGCTGTGAGGATCCAAGTTTCAGCAATGATGGCACCACCACAAGAATGTCCAAAGGGCGTTTGCAATGAGACCTGGTACGGTGCTGCACCCGGATCTGCATACGAACCTCCGACAACGCGGTTATCCAGCATCTGGACCCCAAACGGTTGTGCTGTGGCGAATGGAATCGACTTGTAATACCTACCAATAGTACAATCCACAGTGACTTACCAACGGCGATGCAAAAGATCGCACTTAGGATAGTGAAGCGCTTCATGATGTTTCCGATTGGACGGGCGTCGATGCTTAATAAGTTGCCTCTTGCAATCCGTTGAATATTTATACTCTTCAATTGTGCAGTTCCTCAGGAAGCCCATCATGTCTAATCTAGTTTGATCCTCTTGACATGGATTTATTTGCTGTCGGAAGTCAAGTGGGGAAGAACTTCTTATCCAGCTTCTGGGCGTCATGAATTAACATCTGAAGTGCGCATCGCATCATATTTAAACGAATGAAAGCAAAGTGGTTCCAACGGCCACTATGAATTGACTATGGATCGATAAGAAACTCTCAGGAAAGATTCTTGCGTTTCTTGTTGGAATCCAAGAGCCCGGGGGAAACATCTTAAGTGGTTCAATCCATGCCTCGTTCCACATCATACCTTACTACGGATAAGCAACTTCGCTATGCGCTAAACATCAACAACGCGGTGAAGATTGTTTATTCCGTCTTATCAGTTGTAGTATGTAGACACGGTTATCAATAATATCGTCTAGCGACTGTCCTATAGCCCGTCGCTGCTGGGGTCAATTGTTAAAAAAGCGATAGTAGATGCCGATACTTCTTCGTTAACTTATTGCAAGGGAAAGGGCATTAATTCGGCGCACAATCTGATATCATCTGATTATCAATTACCTTACGCGTGGCGGTCACGAGTCACGGGCCGCTAATAAATCATTCCATTACGATCGCTGTTGATGTATCGCCAGTAAATCGTTTACACGCCCAACAATCTGTGTACGTCAGCCAGGCACTTGGTTCGATGGTAGATAGCTGTGCCTCCCCAGTTCGAGGATGTAAGGTTCAGCTTCCAATCTCATTCATGTAGCCTGTTTCGTAGACGATGCGCCCTTTGGTAACATCCTTGAAATGACTATCGAAGTGCGAAGTACAAGCAAAATGATAGTGAAACAATCAATAGTTTGAATGATAATGCGGAAGATCAGTGCATTGTTTCAGGTAGTTCGCTTATCGAGCAGAAGAATGATGTCTTAAGATAGATTACGTTTGACTTAGAGTAAGATTTATTAGTTTGTCAAATAGCTAGCATTTGTCTAGCGTTTTTTTCGCTGGTACGGAATTACAACTGGTTGATCATGGCATTTAGAATGAGATGAAGCGCGGACCAGGTCCACAGATACTACACTACATCGTAGCGCTGCCCGGTGCCACTACGTCAGAACCGTAATTCTTCCATCAACACCCTGGAGAACCGGCGATCGGTCACGCACGTACGTTTCGAACGCATCGATATCAACCGGTCCTAGCACTCGCTTCTGACCGTATCGTTCGAACATCGTAAACCCATCGCCACCACCGGCCAGGAAGGAGTTAGTAATGACACGATACTTCCGGAACGGGTGCACCGGTTCGTACCGCGGTATCGCACACTCATGGCACAGCACGTCCAACGATACCACACGATCACCGATCGGATTGGTCACGTTGTAGACAACGTGCAGTCCGGAAACCTGCAACATATTAGCTCCATTGAAGCGATCATCATCCCAGGACTTTTCCACGCTGTACTCCAGCAGCTCGATAAGATGATCGCCACGCATCTCGAAGCACACGAGCCCATTCTCGAACGGAAGTACCTCGATCAGGTTCTTGAAGGCCAAATCTGCGGACCAGAAATGCGAATTAGCAACGTGTCTTGATGTCTCCCCACGAAATGTTTACTTACCACCACGGAACAATCCAACTCGTATACCACCGACAGCGAGCACAGCAACGGCTGCGTACGTCCACTGTCCCGGTTCAGCACGTGGTACAAAGGCCGCCACCATCGAATCCGCGATAAGGCTGCCAAGATTGCACTCCCCGTAACCGCAAGTGGCCTTCTGCAGCTCGACACCGGTCGCACCGATCCGACGGTTACCGATTTCATCAACCGCAACCTTCCATGGTAACAGTGCGGCCGCAATCTCCGCATCCGGTTCGATCTCGTTTGCCAGATACACCGGATTACCCTCCCAGCGTTGGATGATTCCTTGTCCATTGAAGTACAGCACAATGTCCCCGACAAGCTTGGTGTACGCTGAGGCCTGTACGATCAGTACCCGATGGCCACCGGGTTGCTGCTCAATCACCGTCGGATACTCGGCTACCGGGGTCATTGGAATCGTCGGATGATCCCCGGTATAGAGGAAGCTGTGTGAGTGTCCCCCCACAATGATGTCCACCAGCGGGCCCACATTGGCCGCGATGACACGATCCACATCCAGTCCGCAGTGCGAGATGACGACGATAATGTCCACACCCTGCGCCGTCAGCTGTTCCGCTTCGGCACGCACCGTTTCCACCTCATCCTGGAACACCAACTCGCCCGTATTGGCGATCGTATCCGTCGTACTAAGGATGACACCGATCAGCCCAATCCGCCGGCCACCACGCTCCAACACCAAACTTTTGGTGAACCGAGCAAACTCCGGCTCACCGCTGTTGTCCACATTCACCAGCAGCACCGGTGAGGCGATATTTTCCAGAAACGGAACCACCCCTTCGACACCATTATCAAACTCGTGATTACCGATGGTCTAGCACGGGGAAAAGAGGAGGAAGAGAGTGAAAGGGTGTCCTAACCTCCGCTTGGAACCTCAAGAGTGATGTCCTCACCATCGCATCCGCCGGCAACATGTTGAGAAACTCGGTCGTAGCATTCCAACGGTGGATGTTATACCAGAGTGTTCCCTGGAAGTTATCGCCAGCATTGAGGTAGATCGCGTTCGGACGCTCCGCTAGTAACCGCTTTACCACCGTCACCGTCCGGGCGTACCCACCGACACACTGCTCACCACTGGCCGCCGTATCGCACGTGACGCTGGCCGCGTTCACTTCCTCGAAACGGGCATGAAAATCGTTGATGTGCACGATCGAAAGCGGAAACAATTCCTGCGCGCTGCCAATCGTAGTAACCAGTGACGCAGTAAATAGCAACAACGAAATGAGCGAAATTTTGGCCATCCTCCGTGGACGACTAGGTGTGCTCATCGGGCAACGGTAACCACTCGACTGAACGGTGGCCGAGTAGCGAGACCGTCGATGACCCTGACCGGCACCTACCTACCTTCATGCATTTACTACAGAGCTTCCTCCACGCCTTGGACAATGGCGTTTGTATCTCAGCGTCTGATGGCTGATCAGCGGGAGATAGAATTGTGTTGTTTTAGCGAGCGAGCGAGCTGCCACCCGCTGTTTTGCGTCGGTGTGGTTTGCTCGCTCGTTTTGCGAACTCGCGGCCGAACCTTACCAGCGACCACGCAGGAGATACACCTCGTGGTCGTCTCATTCGTGATCATGCTGTGAGCATGTAAGATGACTTGAGAGGTTATTAGACGTGCCGAGTGTCTTTGGAAGGTGGAATCTAATAGACAGGGCAGATAAGACAAGAGGGGCGGCTCCCGGAGTGGTATTAGGAACAGATAAGACACAGAGGGACAGGTAGGACACTTCCTTCAATAAAACACAATTGGTGGGGATGTCGGTTGTCGGTTCGCGATAAAGACGACCGATTCGTCTTCCAGCGACGGTGAAACGATAAGCCCCAGCAGACCGGACAGAGTCATGACATAAAACGTTCGATCGTTGATTGGATTTGGCACGCTCTGGCTTTATTTGCGGCGAGTTCAACGACGCCTCTCACGTAACAATCTGCATGCGGGCCTCCAGCTGGGGCGCAACGGGCGATCGCGAATGTACGTAACGTTCGAACGCCTCCGCATCACCGATCGGTGCAACGACCCGGTTTTGGCCGTACCGTGGGAAGATCTCGAACCCATCGCCACCATCCGCCAGGTAGGACACGGTAATGACACGATACACGGCAAACGGATCGACCGGTGCGTACCGTGGTTCGGCGCACTCGTGACAAAGGGCCTCCACCGAAAGGACCCGGTAACCGATGGGATTCGTGACGTTGTAGACGACACGCAGCCCGGAAACGTGCATCAGATTTTTCGCGTTAAAGCGATCCTCATCCCAGCTCAGCTCGGCACCGTGCTCCAGCAAACCGATCAGCTGATCACCGCGCAAATCGAGACAGACGAGCTCATTCTCGAACGGCATCATCTCGATCAGATGCTTGAAGGTAATGTCTGAAAAGGAGAGAAGATGAGACTGAGAACCGGTTCCCGAACAATTAAACTCATCCCTCCTCGGCTTACCTCCCGGGGCCAACGTCTGGCGAATACGACCAACGGCAACGGCCGCTATCGAAGCGTACGTCCACTGTCCAGCCGGTGCCAGGGGTTCGAACGCTGCGACCATCGAATCCGCAATCACATTACCAAGTACGCACTCCCCAAAGTTACACGGTGGTTTGGCCAGTTCGACTGCCGTCGATCCGATCACACGCTCACCGATCTCATCGACCGACGCTTTCCACGGTGCAATGGCCGCCAGAATATCCGCATCGGGGACAATCTCGTTCTCCAGATAAATCGGATTTCCCTCCCAGCGCTGGATAATACCGTGGTCGTCAAAGTACAGCACAATGTCCCCGACGAGCTTGGTGTACGCGGAGGCCTGCACGATCAGCAGCCGATGGCCATCGTCCTGCGTTACTACGGCCGGATATTCGGCTGCCGGTGTCATCGGGATCGACGGATTGTCCCCGGTGTACAGGAAGCTGTGCGAATGTCCACCAACGATAATGTCCACATTCGGACCAGCATTTGCCGCCAGAATGTGATCCAGATCGAGACCACAGTGCGAAAGTACGATCACAATGTCAACGCCTTGCGCCGCCAGGCGGTCCGCTTCGGTGCGTACCGTTTCTACCTCATCCTGCAGCACCAGCGCACCGGTATCGGCCATGTTTTCGGTGGCACGCAACAGCACACCGATCAAACCGATCCGCCGTCCCTCGCGCTCCAGTACCATCGAGCGTTGGAACTTGTTGAACGTTGGTTCTTTTGAGTTGTCCACGTTTACCAGCAGTACCGGTGATTGGAGTGCCTCCAGGAACGGTACGACACCGGCAATCCCATCATCGAACTCATGATTACCGACGGTCTTCAAGGGGAAAGACAACGGTTAGTCACCATGGAGACCAACGGTCGGATTAGCTGACTTACCACAGCATCGGCCGGTAGAAGGTTCAGGAAGTAGGCGGTGGCATTCCAACGGTGCAGATTGTACCAGAGCGTTCCCTGGAAGTTGTCGCCAATGTTGAGGTACACGGGATTCGGACGCTCCTGCCGCAGGCGCTTCACGATCGTCACCGTTCGGGCATACCCTCCAAGGCAAACGTCGGACTGCTGCTGTTGCTCCGTCGAGCAAGTCACACTCGCCACGTCGATCTCCTCCCAGTGCGCATGGATGTCGTTAACGTGGATCAGCGAAAGGGGAAACAGTTCCGAGGGATCATCACGTGGTGCAGCGCTGACCACGCAACAGCAGAATGGCAGCAACAGCAATCCACACCACACAGCGTTCAAGTACAGCTTCATGTTCGACCGAAACGATGTCTCACTAGCAACTGACCGGCCATTCGCCTACCAGCTAGCTCCCGGATAGACATGAGAAGGTGAATCACGGACCACAATCTACTCGCAAGATAACGCTTTTGAAAGGCAAATGACGGGTTGTCGATTGTTCTTTATTGTGTTCTTCGCGCATCTAAATATGAATCTATTTACACTTTCATTGGGAACCGGGATCGGGTGCTCCAAGAAAAAGAGGAGAGGAAGAAGGCAAACAAGATGCCGCCGATTGGTTACAGCTCGTCCGATTTCTTGTTCCGCGTGCGACGCTTTCGGCGCGTCTTGCTCAGCACTTCGCACGCTTGTTGGATCTCCATGAAGCGTTCCTCGGCTGCGCGCCGCTTACTCTCGTCCTTCACCTTATCCGGGTGCGTCTCCTTGGCCAGACTGCGGCACAGTGTGTTGATTTCGTTCTGGGATGCGGTCGCACTGAGGCCCAGCACTTTGTACGCGTTCTGTTCACCGTCGGCGTCCATTGAGTCGATGATTTGTTTCCAAACCTCCGACCAGCCGTGATGTTTGGCGAACTGCAGCGTATCGTAGAGCGTCTGCTTGAGGTCCGTCCACCAGGGGGATTTGAGGAAGTTGTAGAGCGCCTCGTGTACCGGTACCTCATCCCCTTCGCTGTCGGTGATCGTACCGTTGAAGTACACGAAGCAACCCCACAGCGAGAGGTAGATGACGGCAGCGGCCGTCAGCGTTACCAGCCGTCTAGCATCAGAAACAGGTAAAGCGGAAGAGTTAATACTGCGGTTCGAGAATCGCGTCACGTCCTGGCGGCTTACCTGGCCATCCGCTTTCGCTTCGGTACCTCGAGATTCCATTCCTTCGAGAAGTGATCGAAAGCGAACGCACAGCAGAATGCCATCGTCGTGAACCAGTACGCCTCGTCCATTAGGAAATAGCGCGACAGATAGGAACCGTACGACACTACCAGACAGTGCCAGAGGACACCCTTTTCGCGGCCCGTATTACCAACCGTCCACACACCTACCAAAGACACCAAGAATCAGAATAAGGCGTATTAAAAGATGTGCGATCGCGATCGTGGGACGTCATCCTTACCTAGCGCAACACCGAACGGAATGGCCCAGTGCAGAAAGCCCCAATCGAGGCCAAAGAACACGGTCTGTGGGATCGCAATCATGATCATCTGGCCCCACCAGTACCCGATCATGATGGCCAACAGAAAGCGTCCAGTCGAGAACGGTGGTTTTCGGTTTGTGCGCAGCAGCTGATTAAATTCCTTCACGAACCGTGGATCATCGTTCGCATCCCGTACCATGGCCGGTATCTGTAGGATCTCCGCTATCCAACCGATGCCAAAGTATCCGAGCGTACTCCACCACAGGAACGCACGACGATCCTGGCGTAGATAGAAGTGATGCACTCCGAACACACCACCGAAAAGCCACAGCAGATACGCGACGAGAAGGGACTTTTGCGCCGGCCGTTCTTCACCCGGTTGCCAGACCGGATGGTGTGCCTTTTTGGTGGAGACCTTTTCCTCTTTGCTGTTGCGCCGCTGACGGACCTTTTCTTTGGCCGAGGGCGTAACGATAACGCTCGATCCATCGCTGGCCAGCGAAGGTGACAGTTTTTCGCCCATTTTTTGCTGAAAAGTGAATCAAGAGAGATGAAGAATCGAATGTTATGCATCAGAATCAGGGAAGTGGTCGATCTAGACAGTTATCGGACCACTGGATCCACCATTAAGATCGTCTTCAATCGTGCCTCTCCTGGTTGCGGCTAAAGGAAACTTTCTACCAACTGAACTCCACGCACACGTTGTGTCTGACTGTCCGCTGGTTAAGCAGCGCGTGTTGGCGAGCGTAAAACAAGTAGAAAAAAATAAGAAACGGAACACACGGTGTACACACCACGTCATGCTCATTATGGGGCCAATGTTTGCACATAATGCATGTGCGTAAACATGGCCTAGAGGCGTACTTTACGTTTTATCATTTCTTTACTCTCGATACCGGGGACACGTTTGAGACGTTGAATCGTGCAATTCTACGCCATTTATGCGAGTTCGGTCAGTTGAAATCCCCTGAGTGATAACAACGCCCGGTGAAGACACGAACTTTCGGTTTAAAAATCGAATTTGCAAATCGATCGCAACTCACATTCTTGGGGCACCACGCCGTGGGTAGAAATGGAAATGGGCACACGCGTTTCACTATCCAGCACGAATCATCCACTAAGCGGTCTGGCCGCTGGTCTGATTCACAACTTTCACTGTGTGCCAGCAAGTGTGTCAACTGGGAATGGTTAGCACTCCCAGCGCGGAATGGACAGGAATGGGATTCTAGTGCACGAGCCGTACTGCTACAAGACGGGATTCAAATCACTTTGAAAATAATCGTCCGGAGTAGCGAAGAGCCCGCACTGGACGCACTGGAAACGATCGCCGAAGTGGAACGGTACATTGGCTTCACGATCATGAACCTGGAACATTCCAGCCACGGCGAAGTACACAACTGTTCTACCCGAGCGAGCCGTATGATCGACGTCTGCGGATGCGCTCAACTCTCCACAGCAGCAGCAGCAACACTTGCCTTGACTTCGTCGCTTTATGCTTCGCACAAGTCTTTCTTTCTTTTCTTTCTCTCTTTTCGCTTCGCATCCGTAGCTGCTGCTGCTGCTGCGTGCCTGTGCGCGAGCGTGTGTTGTCTCAGGTAATGGTACGGCGGCGACGATGGAACGAAGAAAGTACCGTTACAACCCACGACGCTGTGCGCTGCGTTGGAGCGTGCTTTTTGCTGAAGAAAAGTGCGCTCTTCACTGGTGTGCTTACCTTTATTTGAGCTGCTTTCTGTTACACCAAAGTCAAAGTAATTTTACTAACTTTATTAACTACACGATCTGCCTAAAACACACCACAGTGCATCAATGCAGTTTTTCTACGTTCCTACATTCACCAAACACCGGACGGAACAGATCGAGCTGACCGTGGCGATCGAGCTGCTGCTTCAGAATGACGAAAGCTGACTCGGAAGAGATGAACGCGGACGCTGGTTATAGAAACCGGATGAATGAACTCATACGAATGGTGAACACGACAACATCGCTGAAGTGGTAAATCTTTCTTTTACCGAAAAGAAATTGCAAACGTTTTTGATATCCCATTTAAGCCATGAAAAAGATACTCTTTGGTGAAGTGCATTGTTCGCAAAGTCAGGTTAAAGCACGGCCCTACAGACACTATCAAAAGAGCATTAAGGTCAAGGTCATTAATGAAATCAAGGTCAATCTTTGAGGGTACATCTTAAGCAGGAGTTAGCTTTGAATGAAATTTGCTTTTGGAATTCATTCGAAGAGCTTCATTGAATTAAATTTGGAATTAAGTTAGGAAAACTGAACAGGTTTGGGTTTTAAACTGGAGGGAAAGAGAATAAATACGCTACGCCATTGTTTGGAACAGCAGTGATACGGTGACTTTATTGAAACAAATAGTTAGAGATGTTACGCGATCTGTTTTGCCAATTGAACAGTTTTATCACTGTGTAGGTTGCACATGTTTGGTCCATCATCTCAGTCATTGCAGCATATTACTCCCGCTGTAGTAGGATGCGGAAACGATGAACTGGTCGAACATGCTCTTTTGTCAGTTTTTACCTCGATCTGAACCATTTTGCTTTCAAGGTATTTCTCCATGCTTACTATGTCTGAACAGCGTATGGAGTTATTCCTGATATAAATGACCTTCAGCTTTGGAAACTTTTTGTAAAAATTGCGTAAGCGTTGCAGCCGATTATTCTCAAGAGACATCTCTTTGAGTACAGGCATGTGCCAGAGGTTGAAATCTATGTTCGTGAGAAAATTATGAGAAAAAGATATTTCCTGCATAGCGGGCAGCGAAACGCGCCGACAACCATGGTTCTGCAATGTTGGCGATGGAAGAATAGTGTGCAGTCGATTTCCAATGATCTGCAGGTTTGTCAGTTTGTGAAGGCGCTCCAGATGTTGTAAGTCGAGAATTGTTAGCTGGTTATTATTGAGAAATAGGGTTTCCAGTTCCGTAAATTGCCCAACCCCGAAAGGTAGCTGTTTCAAATTATTCATGCTCAGACTTAACGCACCAAGCTTCGGCATGATCCAGTTGGAACAGTTCAGTTGCATCAACAGATTTTGTGGCAAAAGGAATCTGAAAAGCAGAGGTAACGCAACAGGCCTGTTTACAATGATTTGCTTGAGTCGATTGGAAGACAGATCGAGATCACGAAGCCTCTTGAACGGTGTAAAGAACTGCATATCGACGAACTCCAGCAGGTTGTAAGGCAAATATAATCTCTCGATCGGTAAAACCATCGTTGGATCTTTGCTCACCTCGAGGCGATGTAGTTTATTGCGTGGCAACTTGATATCGGTAAGATTTCTAATTCCATGCAAAGCCTCCAGACTGAGGATGTCAACCAATCCTCTATCTATTGCTAACGTCTGCAGCTGTTGCAGGTATTTTAGAGAGTTCGGTAGCCTCCGTATCGCACACTTGTTAACATTCAACGATTCCAGGGCATTGTTTCTACCCAAAACCTTGATTGTTCGCAGTTGCGGGGCCGATTTCATCTCAATCGCTTTCAACTGGCTGTCCGCCGGTATGCGCAATATCTTGCCGTAGTATATCTTGTAAAGGACACTCTGTGTAATCCTGTTCAACATCCGTGTGATCTCACCGTCAGGGTACAGCATGGATAGACGATCAATTTGCAGCATTAGCAAGTCGAACTCGATTGCCGGGCGGGGAAATCCTTTCACTGGCATGCATGTAAGATTTCCACAGCAATAAGAGTGACGATCCCAGGAGTATGCTAGAAAAATAAATGGAACTATGTAACTCAACAGTGGCCACACGAGAATGCTGGGACCAAGACCTACCGAAAAGAATCCATATAAGTATCCAACCGCTTGGCATCGTGAGTATCTCAGGAACAAATCTCTTCTTGTCTAACACTGTACGTTGCTCGAAGGCTGAAAACATACTCAATGGTTTCCTTTTTCATTCCCAAACCTGTGTTCTATCGAGAGCTATCTATTATTCATTTATTAAGTGGTACTACTCCGAACAAGAGATTACCAAACAATGGCGGTAAAGTTCAATACTGTAGCAGATATCGGAGTGAGTATTTCATCATTTTAGCCATGGGTCGATGGTTCTGCTGAAAGAAAACGATGTAGCTTGTCTTCGATCCAATCGGCATATCCACTCTCACCGATCGGTGGTCATCAAAGAAGGACACAATTTCACGACTCGTTGCCGCCGCTGCATTCGCACGTATTATTTGTCCACTACGATACTTTTGTTTATTAATAATAAAGTTTGATAAATGCTTTGGGCCGGAGCATCCACTTCCGTTCTCGCTCGATTAAGGTTATTAGGATACACTTCTCTCTCTCTCTCTCTCTCTCTCTCTCTCTCTCTCTCTCTCTCTCTCTCTCTCTCTCTCTCTCAGACTCGTGCCGTTATTCTCTAAATATCCTCTCAATGTGGCTACACTACAGACAGAACGATTTTACAGGCCATACAGACTAAATGCATCGTTTATATGCTATGGATCCGCCAAATCCACCAAACCGGAACTCTTCGTCCTCTCTTTGTCTGTTACTGGATGGAGGGAGAAGAGGAGAAGAGTGGTAAGGGGGGGGGGGGGCGTGGATGGGGAGGCTAGAGTTTTACATTCATCTTTCATCGGCGTGGCCGCTGCGTCCGTCCGGGCGTATCGGCACTATCGTGGTTTTATCTTACAGGACCGGATACACGGATCGCACACCGGAAACGCCTAGCTTCGTAATATTGTATCACATTTTCATAATGACGAAAGTAATGGCAAAAACAAGACCCCCTCCGCACGTACGCGCTGGCTCATTAAGCTTAGGTTGTGTTTTACATTTGGTTCGATTTACAATGACCGTGCGGCCCCTCCATTTCATTATTACTAATTACCTTCTGGCGTTTAAATTTGCTAGACGTTTAAATGTGTCATGTCTCTGTGTGTATATATATAGTTGGAACGCACATCTGCAAGCAACGTTTCGATCGATCGCACGCCGAATACGATTTACCAGAGTGCTCGTTGCCATACCGTTTGCTGTTGCCATGGTATTTCCTTTTAGCTACTGGAGGTAAAATAACGTGAAAGGTTTAGGTTTCCTTTTCATTAATCTAGTGTGCTCTCCAAACGATTCTACATTTTAGCTTTTTCAATTTGCATTTCAAACAGGAATATAGTCATCGCTGGTAATTAGCCTAGGTTCACCTAAAACGCCTGACTAATGGAAGCAAGTAACAACTCAGATGCAATTTCCTCATAAAGTTTTCTCGGTTTCATATTTACATGTTGCGATCAAATGGAAACAGTGCCATTCCGCGTAGCTTGCTACATATTACGGGAGTTCTGTATGCCACCATGCCAACCGGATGCAGCCGGGCTTCGAAGCATGCGGCTGTTACGGCTACTCTCCACTACTGCTAACAATCAACCTTGCGAACAAATAAAGGATATGGAACCATACATGCGTACTGAGTACCTAACGAGGGAGGAACTTTCTGAACGGCTGAGCTGCTGCTAGATGCTATGCTAGGTCTAGGTCGGTGCGAACGGTAGCGAGCTCATTAAACATTTCGTGAAGCGCTAGCACTGCATTCAAACTGAGATGCGTTAGCGGACTACTCGGATTTGGTTTTTTTTTGTTCACTTATATGCTACAACTTTCTCCCTTCTGGTCTGTGTCTCTGGCGTTCAGTTTCATTTGTTAAATATTGAACAAAAGTTAATGTAGCTTCGCCCGTAACGTAGGGGCCTTTTTTGACTATGCAGAAACTCTCTGCAGTCGCTTTGAACGAGAAGCAGACAATCCGATTGGAAGGACTCCCTCTTTCTCTCGCTCAAGTAGGATGTCTCTTTTACTCCCGCCCTCATTTTCACCATTTTCACCAATTCTGGATTCTGGATGTGTTTGCATATGCGTGTGGGATGGTGGTCTCTAAATGCTGCTTTCCAACCCCCCCACACCTCTCATTACCTTCTATTTTGTCCCTTACGATTAAGTTTATGTAAAGCTCTTGTACCATTTTCTGTGATCCCTTTATTTTTATGTAAAGTTATCATTTATATTCAAATCGTCGTTAAACGAAACAAACGGTAAACGTAACGTGTTGGAAATTTTCTCTATCAGGACGAAGAAAGATGAAAGATGGGTGCTTGCGAGAGCATGTCCAAAACATCGCGAACAAATGGATAGGGGGGGGGGGGGGGGGGGGAAGGATATGGTGCGCTTCTAATCCCACCAAAGCCTTTCTTCGAATTATAAAAAGTATCCTCCGGAAGCGCAACGCACGCCAAACAAGAAAACAGGAAAGCAAACAATTCTGCGAAACTAGCGCAAGGAATATTCATTGTTTAATAAATGGAGAAACTTCGTAACTAAGCGGTGTTAAAGGCTGTTCGTGAAACGCATCGGCTAGGACGGCATTAGTTCTGTTCGATTTGTTGTTCATTTGCCCCCTCTGCCGCTGGTCCGTCTCTACACTCTGGGCCGGGATACAAAAAAGTGTTGCCAACAAGCACTAATTATACTACAACTGCTTACAGCTCTCTAAGCTCCATTCAAATTCACGAGAAAACGAAACATCACGCGAACATAACGATGCGATGCGGCGCACACTGACACTCAGCCACACGATCAACCCGTGTGTACTACTAGTAGGGAAGGCAATGGAAATGAAGAGACTAGTGGAAACATGTGTTTCACCTAAACCGAGGTTCCATCATCGTCGTCGTACTGCCTTAATGCTAGAGTAGTGGTTAGGTTTACGAGACAATCGCTACACTCATCTTACACACTAGACTGGGGGCTATGCTGATGCCGTCGTATTCTCGGGCAATATCTATTTCTTCTGCTCCTACGTTTACATTAACCGATGGCCGACCGTGTGGTCATGCGGTGTGTGTCTGTGTCTGCATGGTGTGTCCATTGTTTTGATCACCGGCACCGAACTACCGCTGCATTCGGGCGTGAGGGGTTTTCAGTAGCCCCCGCAGGTGGAGGACTGGACCACCCCCATCCGCCCTGTACAGCCGCGTGCTGAAATGTTTCTTCGTTAAAACTCTATTTCCGTTTTGGTTCACTGACATTTACAACGTTTTTTTCCGTCTCTGTGTTGTGAGATTTTAATCCTCGTTATATGTACACGTTGTGGGTTGTAAAGCAATAGATTTATTTTAGTGGAAATGCATCAGCAGTTAACAGGAAACTTATCCAACTAAAGAGAAAACCAAACAAACCCGGGAAGGGAAAAATTAAAACATTGCGGATTTATTTCTGTAAAAAATAAAGTGAAAAACATTCGTAACAAGTAAACGCTCTAACATAGAAAAGGAAGAAAGAAAACAAACGAACGAACAAACGAACGAACGATCGAACGGACGCGATACAAACACAAATCGTCATACGAGGACGGGGCTCGTCGTCATGGAGATAATGAAATTCAATGGAAACCTCCTGTCAACACGTTCTTACTGTCTAAAAGTAACTACACTTAGCTACAGTAGCTCAATTTACTGTTCGACTCTGCAGCCAGAGTTCGCGTTTGCTTTCTTATCGTTCGTATTACCTAGCTGCTCCGGCTCCTTCTGGTCAACGTGCGTGAAGGCATATTCTCTGACCTTCTCAAAACCTCCCGCTCGATATCACTAGTGTATTTTGATGGCGTTTTCTTTTGTTCTCTACTCCTGCTTACACTCGTCTTAACTGATCGTGGTTTAATTACAACTTTAGCTACACTTTACGTTAGTTGAGTTTTATTTTCCCTTACTTCTCTCTTCTTCGTTTTTCTCGTTTCTCTTCTATCTTTCTCTAGTATGCTTTCGTTTTTCGAATCGAATTGAATATATTTGTGCTAGCCTTTGTTTTGTTTTGCCAAACTACACGAACGTTAGCGGCGCTCTGGGTTTCTGGGTTTTTATTTCCGTTGCCTTTCATTTCGCTCTCTCTTGGTAGCATCTGTTGGACATCTCTGTTCCACGCTCCATTCTGTCGCTATTCGTTCATTATTGTCTTTACATGTTTGCCTTTTGTTGCGCGCGGATAGCAGGGAGCTAGTATTTCATTTATCGTTTCGTTCCTCGATTTTGTTCACCGTTTTGCTCTGCTTTTCCGTTTAAATTTATATTTTGTTTTGCTCTCTTTTGTCATGTTTGCAATGTTTTGCTCTTTACTACTTTGTCGCAGAGTCATAAGGGATAGTATTTCTTTAGTAGTCTAGAAACCGAAAGTGTTCCGCCCTGGACAGAGTGTGTTCCCTACGACAATATGTAGCCGCCTTACCAGTTGGAGTGCATGAGCGAAGCGTTCTTATTGTAATAGTAGTAGTAGTAGTAGTATCCGCCAGAGTATCTCAAGTATCAGCTCGCTTATATTAATAATTGACATTTTTTGTGTTAATATCAATCCCGTGCTGCACCTTCGCTGCATGTTCGCTCGCGTGCCTTCGCTCTCTCTCTCTCTCTCTCTCTTTCTCTTAACGATAACCATATCCGTTTGCTGGATGTTTCCTGGTTTGGTTCAGCTGGTCGGCCACACTACCTTAACCGCTATGAAATCCTATACTTTTGGCCAATTGTTGTGTACGTCCTCCGACGCGGCTTCTGGTTCGCGCGCGGGCGCACTGGGTTTATTATGGGATCTAATGAGTCTAATATCGGTGTCATACTATTTGCTAGGTCGCTAGACGAGGCTTTTCATTTGCGTTTACCACTACGAGGCGGCTACGATCTTTTCTATGAGGCTACCTAACAAACTGTCACGCTGGATAGCAAACGCAGAACCTAGAGCTATTCGGGAGGGAGGGAGGGAGGGAGGGAGAGGTGAGGGGAAATGTACTATCGATAAAGGTACGCTTCCATTTTGTCAGCGCGAATCGCGAGATTCCTATCCTGCACTCTTCTATGAAGCAAACGAGCAGGGAGTTATGAGTATTAAGGGCATCGCGTATCGCTCGAGCAACGGAATAGAAACCGGATAGTGAAAGTTTTGCGACACAATTTCATGAATGTCTGAGATGGCGGGATGATGCCGTTGGTCAGTTGGTATGGTTACACATGGTCGTGATCACATGGCGTTCGTCGTTCATCGAAGAGTATGTCTTTCTGGGTGCAACTTTGAATGGTTCTACCGACCTTTCGAAGTGGAACAGGTGAACAGGTTTCCTTTTTATGCCTACTGAGTTCCTCATTATAGTACCTTCGGTCAAGAAGGTTCTTAGAGAGAGCGTCTGCACGGTAGCCGTGCTACCGATTTTCCGAGATTTGTATTTCGATTCGATAGATTTCTCCTCCCTACTGCTAAACCTACAACAAGAAGCGCTACGGAGCTACGGTACGGAGCTTAGCGAGAATGGATGCTTCTCACCTAGATCTCCCTAGATCAGATACATGCTGGACAGAGCCAAGGCCGAAGCAGAGAAGCGAGAGCGTTTCTCTGTCGGTTGATCAACAAGAAGGATATCAACAAGAAGGGTTTTCGTCGTCAGGATGGCGGGTGAGTGCGGTTCGATGAACTACAACGATAACAGTAGTCTAACAATGGTTCAGTATAATGATATTATCGCACTGCTCAGGGACAGCACGCAGAGGCAAACGAGAAATCAGGTCGCGTAGAAGTGTGTTGCGTTGCGTTTCGCGGTTCGTGGTTCGTGGTTGTAGGAAGAAGAGGATAATGTCGCCGACGCCGAGGCCGCCACCGGTTACTGATGCGAGTGGCGAGGAAGTTCGAGGATGGATACAGGTGGACAACATGAGGAGTAGTAGCAGCAGCAGCAGCAGCAGCAGCGGTTGTAGTAGTTGTAACAGCAGGAGTAGCGAAAAGCAGAAGATGACTTCCTTGGGAGCTTGGCCACCGTACCACTGACTGACCACTGCGGATGCGGACGATTTCAGCCGGTCTCATGTATCTTCGGAGCCATTGTTCCGCGACGAGGAGCTCATCTCCGGTTTCAGCGAATCCATGGTAGCGACCGTTGCACTCGCCGCTGACACCGCCGTCGTCGTCGTCAGCATCTGTTGCTGGTGCTCACCCTCATTGTTGTTGGCGGCTGCATGTTGCTGGTGATGGTGGTGGTGCTGCTGTTGCTGTTGCTGTTGCTTCGACCGTCGGTACTCCTCGCTGTCCATGCGGTTCAGCTCGAAGGCGGAACTTACCTAACGGTGGGACGAGACGAGAAATGAGGAAAGTGAGAGAGAGGAATTAAGTGAGAAATAATGCTTCTCAGCTGCTGGTGCGGAATTAAGCAACCGTTTCGTTCCACGTCAGTTCCACGAAGAACAGCTTGGCTTTCGAATGGTGTGATAAACATGTTGCCGGTTGGTTCTCAGAACATTTAAATACGAATTGACTCCAAATTGAGTTTCCAAATGGATCTCTCCCGGCTTCTTAAACGATGTTTAAACACCTAAAACACCAAGCTGCTGAGTGCTTCGGCACGTTCATAAATCGTTGGAAACATGCGGAATTGGATCCGCATTAGACGTGGCATATCCGCCCTTCGCTTCTGGGTCGCATGATAATCAAATTTTCGGCTGCGAATGTGACGGAATGGAACTGAGAAAGGGGGATTGGATGAGGTGTCTTACCGGGCTGATGGGCGTGACGATGATTTCCGTCTTGGCGGCGCAAGCTCGCAGCAGGGCCGTATTTTCCGTCGTATCGTCCTGATCCTCGACGTCCAGCTCACCGTACTCGTCCCACGGTGGCGAGTCCGGATCGATATCACCGCCAATGTCCAGCTCCTCCTCCTCGATGTCCTCCTCCTCGATGTCCTCCTCTTCGTCGTCCTCCTCGTCCATCATGATAACTGCAAGGCATAATCAATGGGGCATAGAAAGGGGGAATTTGTAGGAGATGGAATGAAAGAGAGAGATAAAGAGTTGTATGGGGAGAAGAGAGCAGAGAGAGAGGGAGAGAGAGAGAGAGAACGAATTTTAGTCAAATGATCATAACCATAGCTTGAGTAACCGTGGATCAAACGGAACCCATTTTGCGATCCTAAGGGATCATTCAATCACATACACACACCGATAGGAGATCGCAAAAAGGGTTTCGACGATTCGATCCCGGTAGCTAAGGCGCAAGGCATGTACCACGCGAAACACGCAGGAAAAAAACATCGAAGTTGAACAGCAATACGTCACAACACGCACACACACACAACGTTTGGGGCACAACAACACAGCAGGCACAGACAAAACGGATATTTGTGATCGTGTGGATTACTAGATATTGTGATGTGTTACTAATGGTGACAGTGTGTATGTGCTTTTTGGGTGTAACCATCCGAGTAGTCTGAGTGTTTGTGAATAGCGTGACGGAGTGAGGTGAGCTGTGAGAGAATATGCGGAGGCAGGCGGGACCCACTAAGGCTAAGGGGGAATGGAGGATCGGCTGACGGCTATGACTATGGCGGGGACGGGGTTACCAGACATGACATGACATCGAGCATTCGAGCAAACGATTCGAACGAACGTTTTTTGGGGAGGGGTGAAGATACATTAACATTTACAAGCCATAACGATTGATCCGCCATTTTAAACGCCTCTAAACGTGAGCCGACATTCACCGACATAAATCGAATTATTTTTCTAACCCTCCCCTTCTTGAATGGGGTACGTTTTGTTAGGGGGTTGCGAACGAATGACGTCATCGGTCAGACACTGAACACTCAAAAAACGGACACACACAATTACAACATCATATCGTACATACATACAAAGAAAGAAAGGAGAGGAAGGAGAGTCCTTTATTGACATGCAACTTTGACGGTCAACGGTTTGATCGAGGGTTCTCTACTTCCGTCCTCGAGCCTTCAAGAAGTCCGTCCCGAGGGTGGGATAGCGAATCGATTCCGCATCTCGCAACCCCTCAACCCCTCCAGCCGGCCCTGACCGGAATCCTGTTAACAGCCGGCCATAATCGAACGCTAAACGTCGTTAGAAGCACTCAAGCACCACACAGGGCGGCGCCGGTTGCTAAAGTGATCACGCATTAGCACCATTATAAAACGGGGCCATCGATAATAATTAATAATGGGCGCGCGGGATGGAGAAGCCGGCCTACCAACGCCCACCGTGGACAGGCGCGTAATTTGATGGCGAGAGAGGCCAACACGCCTCCACAGTCCCTTCCAAAGTCTTGTGGCCAGTTGGAGGAAGCCAGTGCTAGAAAAGTTTTTTTTATCTTTTCCTCCCCTCATCCCCTACAACTGAAACCCTTTTTGGGTGGAAAATTCAACCGAAAAAAAAGGGAAAGGAACTCAACACCCATCTGCTGGTTGGCTGAAGAAGCAGAAGAAGCGAAGAAGAAGAAGCGTATCCATATCAGAAGGGGGCGCTCTCCGATATGGACTCCAATGACGACCGGACCGAAACCGTATTTTTCTTGCTTTTCTTTTTGCTCGAACCTTGAACGTCACTTTCGAAGCGAGGACCAACCCGGCCTACCCCTTCCAGCGCGTGTTCCCCCCTGGTTCGGTTGAGAGATTTATGTACGACGATGGGATTTTTATGATCTCATCCGCGCTCCTCGCCGCGCCGGCTCGAGAGTTGAGGGAAAAGTTTTTGCGCCCCCCTCCCCAAAAAAAGCTTATCCCTTTACGGGTACCGGCAACGGCCAAGCGGTGGCACGTGCTTCGCAACGGAGAACTCACGTTCACCCTTGGACCGAGAACCGACGACGCGGATCTTCTGGTGAAAGTGGTTGAAAATATTTATCTTCATTAAATTTTATGCTGCCTCCGGGGGGTGCGCCTCGCCTCGTTTTCATTCCACCGTACGGTCAAGTACGAGCGCACGTGTGTGTGTGTGTGTGTGTGTGTTAGTGTGTGCGGTGTGAATTTCATTCAGCGTGGGCTTCAGCATCACAACACGACCGCCGTTCGTCGTCGGTCCTGGCTTGACGGTGTGTTATGGTCGCTTGCTGTATAGAATAGGAGAAGAGCGAAGTGCTAGAAAGAAGATCGCTCCCTTTACCGTCTTCCCGTCCTTCCATCCTCCTCCTCTTGTTCCACCAAGGGAGACCAAGGGCTCTAGAGCGTTGTAGCGTTTATCGTTACACTTGTGAGTTTAGCTAATTAATTAGCCAATTCAAAACCGCTCTCAGACTCCGAGGGAAAGAAGCGCTCCGGAAGCGGCACCAGCCAAGGGGCAATTGGATTTGACATTAGCGGGGTTGAACACAAGATCGTTCCCTTCTGGAAGAGATGCCCTCCTGGATCGAGTTTTACATGCTGCTGCTGGTAGTGTAGTAATGGGCAATGTAGAGCATCCATTACAAAACACCAAAACCTAATTGCCAATTGGTTGCTGGGCTGGGATCAACGCCTGCTCTACACCAGCAGAGATTAGTGTGTGTGTGTGTGTGTTTTATAGGGCGGAGGGATTGAATGCGTCATTCATGACCTTTCACTCAGTAACCTTTGAAAAGCCGACAAACTAGCTTGATTTCGAAATGTTTTCAAACTGAACACACACACACACAGAAGTACACAAACAGCGAGGAAAATTATGTGGAGCTCCATCAGCTCCATTGTTACATCGTTTGCTTATCTGCCGCGCGGTTATTCTCTCGGTTGCAACAGCATGCAAGCAATGGTGCGCATCTGCATGTAAACGAGCTAGCTAAGCCAGAGATGCCGCTCATTAGACCGGAACTCAAACTCCGGGCCCAACTCCGACGCCCGTGGTCGCGGTATCAAAACCCCAAAATACACACACACAAGAAGTTAGAACCGAAGGAGGCGAACAACAACAAATCACGTCGTCGTTATCCTGCCCATCCGGTACTGCCGGTACACCGTACTCTAATGATGTGCATCGGACCACTCTACTCGGCACCGAGTCTTTTGGGGGGCAAACGAGCATTCCAGTCCAGAGATCCGGGATGCACACACGCACACACACACACCACGCCACGCCAGACAAGATGCTGCACAGCTTCTGCTTTTGCTGAGGTGCTGTTAGAGCAGTTCACTTGTGCAGTCGCTGCCTGCAGGCAGCGTTCTATCGAATGTCAACTTCCGCTCGGTTGTCCCCCGGGGGAGGGGTGTCTACATTCTCCATGCACCATGTCTTCCCGAGAACTAGCTCATGAGAGCCGCCCGCGGAGGCTGGTGTGGTGAGGTCTACAATATTAATTTTCCAAAGAGCTTCGAGGGGGAATAGGAAGGAACGAGACGGAAAGGACATTCCCCTTCCTCGGAGATCTCGATGTTCGACAAGCGACATCAGCAACAGGATTGAATTAATATCGACCCATTAAAATTAACATGGACAGGATGATGGTTTGGCTGCTGAGATGCTTGGTTGCTCGGTGTTTGAGATGCTTGAAAGATAGATGCTGCTGTAGCAGCAGCAGCAGCAGCAGTTATCCGGTCCGTTGAGCTTCACGGACGGTGTTCGATAGTTTGTGCTCATTCCTGGGTGCGCACGAGCAGAGGGTTAAAGCAAATGTTTTCCCTTTTGGTATTCTGCAATTTGTCAATAGATCAATAATAGCTCACTTTATGCCGATGGTTCCACAACAGTCCACGTACAGCAGACGTACGACATCTGTCGACAGGAACCGACATCGGACACATTTAAGGGCCAATGTAAGGGACGCCTGACCGTGTGTGAGTGTATGTGGCTTCCAGAACTGAGATGTTATTGCAAAATACACACGCGAGCTCGTTGATTAAGGTCGATGTGGTTGACTATTTGCCGAGTTCCAGCCACCATAGCCAACCAGCTGGCGGAGCGTGGCTTTTCGTGAAATGAAACTTCTTACTCCTTCACTCACCGTCGCACAGCGTCGCGATGGTGTTTGTGGGGGGAGGAACTGCGGAATTCATCTTGCATGATATGATGCAGAACTAACATGAAAATAGGGCGAAGGGGTATTAAGGATGGAGATGCTCATATTTTTCGGGGGAGTCGGGGGGTTGGGGGTTTGTTTTCTCTTTCACTAACCCCAAGGTAACCCCTCGCTTTCGATACTCAATCGATCGATCGCCGGTAACGGTTGGACGAGGGTGATAAAGAAGAAGAAGAAGGAGTAGTTGAAACACCTGGAACTGGATACAAAGTACATCATCCCCCCGCAGACACCCTCGTTCAGTGACATGCAAGACCAGATGGTCCCTTGAAGCATGGCATGGTCGGTACCTTGAAGGATAACACACACACACACTCACACACACACACACTCACACACACACACACACACACACACACAGGGTGCAAGATGCTCATCATGTTATTGCTCCCAGTCTTTAGGTCTGTGTGTATGTGTCCAATGTGTTTACATTTCCCATAGAACCTCGTGTCCTATTTCCAGGGACGAGGATACGAGGAATCGAGGACACGAGGCTCATTCACGTTCATTCAATTTAAAAGTCAATGTTGATAGGCCAAACGGAATCGTGATTTTGTCATGCACCAACACACCTATACGGACACACAGCGTCATGCAACCGAAAGCATGTCCGTGTCAATAGCGACAAGGGAATGTGGAACGGGTTTAACGTAACGCCACACAATCCCGGAAGCCGGATTGGACCAGGAGCGAGCGAGCGAAAACTGATTACTCGCGTCGACACGACAGCTCGAACGGTCCTTTAAGCCTGAAGCTTGAACCTCAAGCTTGCTCGTGCGCTTCGACGAAGGAAAGGATGGAAGGAAGGGCTTTTCTGGCAAACCATCGATACAAACACCGGTAATCCGGATCCGTTTCCGGATCCCGGCCAGATGCCCCTCAGCAGTCAGGTGCACGCGAGGAAGAAGATCGATCCCTTTGCTGAGTGCGAGTCCATCCTCGTGGTTTCAAATGTTTCTTGCAGTCCACGTCCAGTAGCAGCAGCACTGCCAGAGATAAAGATATTGAATGTTTCTTCACGGAAATGGGGATACCACCACGAACGAGCAGCAGGCGTCGTTCGTTGGCGAGCATCGATCGGTATCGATAACACAAAGCGAAACGATTCATCCAATTTGCATCAAACGCGCGGTTCTCGGGGTTCCCGTGGTTCTTGGTTCTCGGAGTTGGACGGACGGAGTAGGTGTAATCAATCCGTTTAAGGGCGGACGAGCCAAAAGCCAAAAGCCCAGCTTCTCCGGCGCATCACGTTCAACGTATTCGTTGAAGCAGACACGCAGCAGAGAACACGAGAACGAGGACAAGGACCGAGACGTAATGGCGTTTCGAATTCTAACACACTTATCGTAATGCCTGCAGGTGGTGCACGTTCAAATATGAATATACGCGACGGTGCTCGTATCGTTGGTGCGCGCTGGCGCGCGCGTAAAAGTGAAATGGATTGGAAAATGGACGGCAACGTGGCATCAGCCCACGACCGGTGTGTGGAACGATGGGAAAAGGATTAAATTTCATCCGCATTCCGGTGGCGGCAGTCGCTTCTCTTTTCGTATCTTGCCGGTTGCATACTCGTCCCATGCCTCGTACCAATGCGGCTTAACGCGTTACACCTGCCATACCGTGTAGTGAGTAGACAATGTATGACTGTCTCTGAGAGCTTTACCGTGGTATGTTTTAAGCGCCTGAAATCTAATGCTCTGCGTCTGCGTGCGAGATTGGTTTGATATCGAAACATCGAGAGCCAAGAGAGCCTGTTATTAATATGTTTGAGATGCTTAGGAGAAGGTGTTTTCTGGTTTCGCCTCCCTGCTAATGGTGTCCCTATCAATTGATCTGCTGGAACGATACTGTCACCGAGTGTTTAGTGTCCCGTTTAGAGATCCCGATCCCGGTGGTCGATGAAGGCTGGATTCATTTTGAACCCATTTTGCGAATGAGCCAAACACAGTTTAATCAATTATCTCGATTTAAACCTTTAAACCCATCGCACCATCATGGGAGGGAGGTGGAAACGGGGACTATCTGACCGGAGGACCATCATCGTCCTGGGGACGAGCTCGATTAGTTCCGTTCCAACTTTGTTTCGCTTCCATTTCGGTTCCATTTCGGGGCGCCGTGAAATCGAACACACAAATAGATACAAATAGAACAAGATACACACACACACGTACACACGTACAAACACGATAGCAGATAGCAGGAACAGAGGTGGGAGGGATAAGGGCAGCTCAAACTAGACCGGAAGTTTTCAAACTTAAATAGCAAAACGCTAACAAAGCCGCACGAGGGGGAAGGGCCGCAAGGTTGTAGATGCGAACGAAACGATACGGCCAATCGTTTCACGTGGATAGTGGGAGGGGGTTGGGGAGGGTGGGAGTAGGAACCGAACCAGGGGGTGGGGATGGTAAAAGAAGAAAGAGCGATCGAGCGAGAGAGAGAGAAAGAGAGAGAGAGAAAGAGAGAGAGAGAGAGAAAGAGAGAGAGAGCGTGTGTGGTCGATGTTGTCCGCCGATTCTAATCCAATTTAGTTAGCTATCGGAGCTACCCCCGAGGAATTCGGCCCACCGGGGGGGTAGGCAGAAGGGGTGTGGGAGGTGCAAACATCGAGAAAGATAAAAAGGAAATACCACATTCACAGAACGGCACAACAAACGAGACAGAGACAGAGAGAGAGGGAGAATGAAAGAGAGAGAATGAAAGAGAGAGACAGGAAAGGGAGAAGAGAAAGAGATTAACAAGGAAACACACAAACAGACCAAATAGGGATAGCGAAAGAGTAGAGACTGGAGAGGAAGACAGGCAAACAGACAGATAGATAGAGACAGAGAGAGAGAGAAAGAGAGAGATTAAGAGAAACAAAGACAACAAAGACAACAAAACCGCTAACCACCACTGGCTAGAGAAGGGAAAATTGGGTTTTTTCACAGACTCACTATTGAATGGTTTTCGATGAGTTTCTCTGGTGGTCAGTGAGCGGAGGGGGCCGAGGCGAGGCGCGCTTAACGGTGGCAACATTACGGGTAGGAGCGAAAGAAAGAGAGAGAGAGAGAGCGAGAGCAAAGGAGCCGAGAGAAGCGATAGTAGCAGCAGCAGCAGCAGCAAGGTGATGATAATCTTAGCGGATGTTGGTTTTTTTCTTCTCTCCTCCTGTTGTTATTGTTGTTGTTGTTCCGGATCCGATCCGAGAACGGGCATTATATGGCCCGATAGCCCGAAGCAATGCCTTCAGGTCCGCTTCTATCTGGTTCAACACCAGCCCGCTTACCAGGCGCCTCCATCGTGATAAGGCTTCGAGGGGATGATGTTAAATTTGGGAAC
This sequence comes from Anopheles darlingi, assembly GCF_943734745.1. Lineage (NCBI taxonomy): Eukaryota > Metazoa > Arthropoda > Insecta > Diptera > Culicidae > Anopheles > Anopheles darlingi. The sequence goes on from NC_064875.1 coordinate 64,657,136, forward strand.
GAAACGACGACCCTTCCAGGATCGATAGTGTTGGCTCCGGTGGTGGCCAACCGGATACGCCGTCACGCTACGATGCGATTGTAACCGATCCCCCCTCCGGTTCGCCATGTTTACGAATCCATTTTCCTCCAAATATTTTTTCTCTCTCCCTCCTCCGATTTTGTCGAACCAAAATCCGACCCGGGACCCGGGGCGGATTATTCAAATTTCAATCTGCATACCACGGCGGCACGGCGAGGACGACTTGCAGCTCTCGAGCATCGAACGTTCCCTCGAGCGGGCGTCCGGTTTACGTCATCACCTTCCGCGTCCGGTGAACACGATGGTGATAAGTGGCTCGATTGCCTCCATTGCTGCTGCTGCTGCAGCTGCATCATGGCGTCGGCCGTTCGGGACCACCGTGCGCTAGCTCACTAGCTCAATGATGCTGCTGTCGGTGCCCTTGCCACTCCTGATCCTGCTCCTGCTCCTGTCAGCCTTCGCGGCACGATCGTTGGGCAGTTGAGCGTGTCAGCTGGCGCTCTCGTCGGCGTTAGAGCGACGTCGAGGAACTGTAATCGTCGTACGATGGCGCTGTCCGATGGCGCGGTGCGGTGCGGTGCGGTGCGGTCCGGCCGTGTAGTTGTTGTTCCGAAGGGTTTTTGTTCCGAAAAGTTTTGTTGACGTTCCAGTTTGTGCCCGGCATTCATCAAGTATCATCGCGTTCGGATTGCATCGGTTTTTTTTTTCGCCGCCATCACCATCATCAGGACAATAAGCGAGCAACGAACGATCGAGCAAGCGGGACAACAGCGAGAAGCGTCCAGAAGCGCCATATTGTTGTGTTGTTGTTTTGGTCGATGGTTTATCATGGATGGACGACGGGTGGTGACGGCACCAGTCAGCAAGCGCGCCAGGGAATGGAAAGTGAGTGTGGATAGAGAAGAAGAGAAAAAGAAAAAGAGAGGAAGAGAGAGAGAGAGAGCAGCAAATTGTACAAAAATGCACA
>NC_064875.1:64665623-64673123 GCF_943734745.1 Anopheles darlingi
TTTGGTTTGTTGCACCTGACAACCATGGCGTACTGGCTGGATGCACATCCATGTTGACATAACAAACAAATTGTAGAGAGAGAGAGAGAGAGAGAGAGCGCGCGAAGGAGATCCTTCCGGGGAACAGAAAACATCAATATTGACATAGAGAACGGTGCAGTGGAATATGGAGCATTCGGATTGTGATGCGGAGCTTCGTGGCCATAGCCTGGAGTCTAAAAGCCAAACGGAAACCCCTTACTGGTACCGACTGGGTACATTGTCTAAGCGACACCGTCCCCCCGGGGGGACTTCAGAAGGAGAAAGGGAAGGAAAAGCATCCAGCAGCAACCTTTGCACCGGAATCAGTGTGGCCAAAGTTTCGAGAACGCGGAACGCGTTGAGACAAGTTCTGATCGTTTGTTGTCATTGTAGCAGTAGCAGCAGCTGTATGCATGTAACGCCCGGGAACCATGCCTCTCCTCTGCACTCGCTGGAAACAAAAGCACTCGCTGGCAGCAGTTCCGGGAGGGGGTCACGATCTCATTTGGTTTGTTCCAAGTGAAAACTTCTTTACGACCACTACTCGCCCGATCTCGAGTGCAGTCGAGATTGCTTTTCGAGGTTTCCTTTGTTCCCGACACACGAACGCTTTTTCCACGAAAAAGCACTTCAATCGAAAAGCGACAGTGACAGAGCAGGAAAGAAAAATAGAAAAAGAGAGAGAGAGAGAGAGAGATAGAGAGAAAGATAGAGAGAAAGCGACAAGGGAAGGGGAAGGCAAATTGCTATTTATTTCGTGGCTTCCGCCATGAAATTCGCTTCACAAAATGCGCTGCCAAAGCGTTCCGTCGTTGGTCGTTCGGTTGTTCGGTTGGTCGCGGTATCGAATGGCGGCCACCATCACGGTTGTAGTAACAAGCGAGAACTCTCGTTTGATTTACGTTCGATTGTTGTCGCCTCGAGCGGCAGCTCGTCAACGACATACTTAGACGACATGTTTAACCAACCAGCACAGAACGTCCTCTCACACGTACACATGGTGTTTCCGGTTCCGATTTGAGCTCGGAACAATATTGCTGCAGCACAATGGCGGAATGGCGGGACACACATGATGGCATCGGCAACCGGGAAGTGTATTTACAGCGGCATGGTACCTGCAACAGCAGCGGCATCGGCAGTAGCTTACAAACCGCTAAGCGAATGGGCATTGCACTACACAACACTGCGCTCTACTCAGCAAAGCTCATCGGTCAAAGGTCAAATTTACAACAGAATGCCAGCGCTGGCTGCACGTTATTTACACAAGTCGCGTGATGGATTCCATATTCCATATTTGCTCTACTGCATTGGCGTGGTGGATATAAATTCCTTCCTGCTAGTAAACAACATTTTCCGAATCCGAATCGTCCGTGGTGTTGCGTTTCTTATGCTGCCGACTGCGCTCCGCTCGGTGAGCATTATGTTGACGGAAAATCAGCCCCGAACGTCATTGATAGTGAAATTTAGATGCCGGATTAAGACACTATTCTACACAATCTTACACAATGTTTGGTTTTGCAATATTTTGGATTTCTGGGATTATTGGACAAACGGAAGCAAACGTTGGATGACGGTACGGATAATCGGTAATACACTAAACAACATAGGAAACATTGAACATCGACATCTGGACAATGAATGTTATGATGCTAGGGGTTTTGGCTCATAGAGAGATTTATATCATTGGGTTTTTACTGGATTTCTTTTTTCTGGTGGTTTCTTTTCAATGCCCGGGTTGGCTTATTTATTTGAGTACACACAATGAATGAATTCGAAATCAAAACAATGAAAAAGGGCAAACACGCAACAGCTTTAGCTACTAATTGCGCCGATTGTGGCCATTTTGGGATTTTTTGGTTCCTATGCCATTCGAATTTTGGGCCAGAAACAGAAACACGGAAACACACATCAATGACATTCAAAATACTAATTTTTGGTTCGGCGGCAAACAAAGAGATTAAAACAAAAAAAAACAAATGGCCCACGACGACAGTCACCGAGAGGAAACACGAACACGAACGGGACACGTGACACATCGGACGGAAATCGAAAGGTAGGGTGTTTTTTATTCGAATGAAAACAAATTGGCTATTCTAGGAAGAAGAAAGGAACAATAAAAAACCAAAGAACAAACGGCATCTTTGGCTTAGCAGAGAAATAACCAGAAATAAATCGCGAACGCGTAGCGCAACAGAAAGGCAAATGAGCGCAACAGAAAGGCATACACACATTCAAACGCGGTCGAGATGCGAATTATTTAATTAAGGAAATATAATAAGAGAAAGCCCGGTTATGGCTTGCAGTACGATAAAACGGGGATAATCCAACGAACGAACGAACGAACGAACGAACGAGCGTGTGAACGACTATTACTGATGCGGGCGGAATTTGCGGGGTTTGGTTTGATTTTTGTACAAAAGACACAAGAGAAAATGCGAATCATCGAATGTGTCAGCGGAAAAAAACACGCATTCACGGCAGCAGTGAAATGGTCGGAGTAATGATCGGAGCTCTTCTTCATCTCAGAAGCGAAAACGGAAACATAACTTAAAGAAACGCAGAATAAGGAGAAGAAGAAGAAGAAGGAAAGAACAATGAAGCGGTGGTGGTGGTGGTGTTGTTGATTTCCTAGCAAAAGCGGCTGCCAGTCAAATGCAGCTCGCATCGGTTCGTATAGTCGCATTGCCACATCATTAAAGCAAATGAATTCGAATATTTCGAAGGCAGTTTTGAGAGCTCTATTTTGGAGTGTGTGGAAAGCAGATAGTTTAATGGTTCGATCGCGTCTAGTGAAGCCACACGTCTGCCACACGAGACGGCGAGAGTAAAATGTAAAGTAAACGGAATTCTCGAAGCTAAGCGAGCTTAGTTTGCACTATAGTGCTTCGTGGATGCAGAGCAAGGAGCAAAAGAGCGAGATAGAGAGAATGAGAGAGTGTAAGGACATTGAAATTGGTTGAAAAATCTTTAGCTTCTCTTTAGGCAAAGAAGCAAAGCAGCAGATCTTGCTTGAAGGTCTAAAAGAGCATATCCTCGAACCGCAGAAAGAGTGGAAAATCATAACGTGAAGCATAGAAACCATCCATCTTTCGGGATAGCTCGCTCTCACCGGTTACTGGAAGGAGTGCAAACGCACAACCCCCACGATCGATGACCGATCGATGAGCGAAAGGAGCAAACAAAAAGAAAGAGCAAAACGAGAATAAAAGAGAAGCAACCAGCTAACCAAAGAAAATGCCAAAAAATCGGAATGCAATTCATAATTCGAGACAAAGGAAACCGAGAGCAAAACACCGGTCAAGTCGCCGGCAACTGAAGGCGCATCGATAATCGATAAGAAATCAACCGAAGAGCAAGAAGAAGAGCAAGAAGAAGAAGAGAGCGCAAAACTTGCGAGACATGGGCAAAAAAAAACAAGAAGAAATCGCAGAAATCGAATGAAATGAGATGGAAATCAAGATTCAATTCATGGAATTGATTACAGGTAGAAAAAAGTGGTATGTGGAGGAGTGCTTCTCACCTAAACTGAAGGTTCCGGACGCGGGTCAGCAGATCCGCGTGCCCCGAAGTGTACTGTTCCATAACATCTTTCACATCGTACGGTTTCTGTGCCTCGCGGAATTTTTTACGTGCCACGAAATACTTAAGCTACACGGCCGGACGGACGGACGGGCGAACCGGGACGAACCGGGACGAACGGATGGACGAACGACGTCCAGACGTCAGAGTGGTGGTTGTAGCGTGAAACAATGGGGGGTGGCGAGGTGATCGAAGGAGCAGGAGGTAAGGGATGCGAGCATGTACAACGACATCAGGTGGAGCAACAGGTTGCAGTTGCGATGAATGGGAGAAAGGGATCGATCGCGTTCATGTTGTTGTTGGAGTTGTTGCGGTTGCGTTCACCGTAGGGATTAGTACATGGAAGAGGGTTTAGAGGTCAGATGCACCGTGTTTTTGCGGTACACCAGATTGCAGCAGCAGCAGCAGCAGTGGCACACGCACACAATAAACACACGCACACATATACACACACGCACACACAGAAACGTGGTGGATCGTGTTTGGTTACACAGTTTAGTACAATTTTAGTACAGTGGAAAAATCGTTTCTCCAAGGGATGGTGGTGGTGGTAGTGATGGTGGTGTGACGGAGCGGTGAAAGCGGGTTACAGTAGTTGGTTACAGTGGTAAATACAAAGAGAAAAGAGAGAGAAAGAGAGAAAGAGAGAAAAAGAGAGAGAGAGAGTGAGATTATGAGCAGACGAAGGAGATGAATAAGAAACAGTGTGTTAGAAAAGAAAAACGTTAGACCACCGGAAGGAAAGGCTCAAAACACGCGATCCAGGAATGTAGTGTCGCCTCTTTTGATACGAATTATGATGCAGCAGCACACGTTGCGGAACATTTTCACAACTAATTTCCCTTTTTCGCTGATCATACCCAAAAAACACAACGCACCTTTCGCGGAGTCGCCGGCGGGGTGGAAATTCATTACGCGACCACTATCTACGGAGGGACAGGGAGGAACCTTCAGATTCGCGACAGATTGGACAGGCAGCACCCAAACCCAACCACCGAAGAGAGTGTTTCTGTTTCAATTTGTTATTTCTATCCCGGCGCGCCCAGCACGCCCAGCTTCAAACCATGGCCAAGGATCGTCTGGTAATGAAAGTAATAAACGTTTGCACCGCCCGATGCGGTCCAGCAGGAGTTTCTTCAGTTTCTTCAAGGAGCTGCCTTTTTGTAAACAGTCCCCTCCCCCCCCCCCTCCATCCGGTTGTCGCCCATACATCTTTATGCGGGCCCCGGCCCTCGCCACTCGAGAGTCTTCTGTCGTCGTTGTCCTTGGTGTGCACCGGAGAAGTTGGGTGATGATTTATTTGACAACACAAATATTTGCCTCCAACTGCCGTGGGCCAGTCCTGGGTTGGGGGGAGGGGGTATGCGCGCACATTTCCTTTCCCGCTGCCCGACATCCAATGTGTTTTGACTTGACTTTTGAAGGAATGTTTTTTTCCTTTTTTATGGGTCTTTCCAGGCAGACAGTCAGAAGGACTGCTTTAAGCGCTTAACGTTGCGTTGTTCTCGTGTTAAAGTGTTGCAACGGAATTACTTCCGGCGATGGCATTAAAGCCAGCATAAAACGAACGAAGGGTGAACATGTGTCACAAACACTCACACACACACACACACACACACACCGGTTGTGTTCCGGTGACACACCTTAACGACCAGTAGCAGCGTGCGGTGACGTTTCGTTCGCAATCGCAGCAAACCGCGCACCACGGGGTGTTGAGGCCAAGGCCAACGTGATGGATTGGGATTTAAAGCATTTCCCTTTCCCATCGTGTCGTGTTGGTCAATAATTCATCGCTTCGGTTGCCCTCTTGCAAAGGATCTCACTCCATCGCTAATGTCGCGCCCAAAACGCGCAACGCGTGGCCACGCGAAACCCACGCAACTATTTTCAGCGTGCTGCTGGAATTCCTAGAATAGAAGAAAGGACGACACACTGACTGTGTTCCTGTGCGTGCCATGGAGCCGAGAGGGGATGAAAGATTTCAAAAAAAAAAAAAAAAACGAAGGGATAAAAAAGACCACAACTAAAGCGCTTCCTCGAAGCAAGGAGTGGAGAAGTAGGGCTACGAGAGGAGGTCATTTGTTATGCGCTGGCACCGACAACGCGCGAGAGAGAGCGGAGAACGTCAGCTACCGGGCAGAGCTGCGAATGAATAATTTACTTCAACCGGAAGAGAGTTTGCTGACTTCCTTACGGCTTCACCCGGGCGCAACTTGCATCATCCTAGTCTGAGTCGCCTCATAGCGCACCGCCATTGGCGGTCGCTACGGAATGCCGCCCGATCTCGGCCCGACCCGACCCTAAAGTCGATAGTCGAGGCCGGTGGTGGCCGCCATTGCGGCTTGAGTTTACTGCGACCAGCCTTCCGTTCCCCCCGGGGGGTGGGAAAACGGTAGCAAGAACGGTTTCCATTTCAAATAGTTTTGCGAAGCGAACCGGAAGCGAACCTTCCTTTCTTCCCTCGCTCGGAATTAATTCAATTGTATGTTTTCAAATCGGACAGTTTACGGGATTCGGGAGCTTGAAAGCGCACTTAAATGGACCTCTTCCCTTCCTTCCTCCACCAGTGCCACACCTCCCTTCCTTCCTCCACCAGTGGCCACACAGCATAACCTCAGTTGCCTCGGGGCTCACCTGGTGCGCGGACTATTTGAGCGCTGGAGAAGGATGGAGGAAGGGGCAAAGTTTGTTTGGATTTAATTCGCGCGCGCGCGCCCCCGGGGGTTGGGCGCCCTATCGTGGTCTGACTGGCCACTGTTTGGTGTTAAAATTGTAATTTACAATCCCCACGGAACCGATGTGCTTTCGGTGGCACAGATTTTGCCGAACCAGATGCCACCGGCGGGACCACCAACCGGCGGGCGGGATCTCAATTAGTGATATTACGCGGCGGGACTACCTTGCTGCCTACCGTTTCGGCAACGGACAGAATCCCTTCTGTTACTGTGTCCTTTTCCTTTTGCACACCGATCGCGCAATACTCCTCGCCGATTGCGGTTTGCTGCCGTTGTGCTGCGTTTGTGTTTGTACGTTCGCCATTTTTTCCTCGCTTTTGTTTTTTGTTGTTTTTTTTTCTGCTTGATTTTTTGTTTTGTTAATTCATTGTGTCAACAGCATTGCCGGAAATGGATTGCTGCGTGCGGTTTTTGTGCGGAGGTGGCGCTCGCAGGGGACAGGGAGTTTATGAATTTATGCTCCGTTCGTGCGGCATTCGTGGTGTAAATGCGGTTTTAATGGAAATTATGTTTGATGGCAGCACAGCTCAGAGTTTTCAGCCAGCATTCCGAAACCGATGGAAACCGATGAACTCCGGCCAGCTCGCCAGCTCCCAGATGATGTACATGACGTCGCATAAACGTCCAACGTTGCGTATTATAAAAACAAACGCAGTATGTTTTTGTTTGCGGCGATTATAAAAGGGATGTTTCCCGTTGCCGATTTTCCCAGCATCCCCCTCCCCCAGGCGAGGTTCGTATGGAGCAGAAGTTGTGTTGCGATAAGCCTCCGGCTGGTCCCTTCCCCAGTTTCCAGTGAAAAAAAAACCCGAATTTAGCAAGAACGGTGAACAATGGGTCGGAGGGACGGTGTCAGAGAGAGAGATAGCGAAAAAGAGAGAGGGGGAGCCACGAAAGGAAGGAACATGTAAAGTTATCTACGCGTATTACCGGGTACACGAACCATCCTTTGGACCCGCCGGAACGTAAGGAAGAGTACCAGAGACAGAGAGAGATGAGAGATAGAGACAGAGCAAGAGAGCAAGAGAGAGAGAGGGTGAACGGAGCTGGTGGTGGTGGTAGTGATGGTGATGGTGGTAGGTCATACTTGGTAGGTTGAGCTCGACGATTTTTGATGCTACTGCTGAGGAGAGATAGAAATCAGTGAAGAGATACGCATTCGTAC
>NC_064875.1:64678123-64690623 GCF_943734745.1 Anopheles darlingi
CCCTTCCCCAAAAACCTAATGCCCGGGGATCATGATCCTCGTTTCATCGTTTCCCACTAAAAACCACCCATAGTAAGGCAATCTCGCACAATCACGCACGTCGTTGGTGTGTTGGTCGGTCGGTCGGTTGGTGGCGTAATCGGGATCGGAAGTGGAATGTTTATAGAGGAAACTTAAGGAACGAGGAGGAACGAGGAACGCTCTGAGTCAACATGTTAATGGGATTAGCGATGATGAGCCGAGCCAATTCCACAATACTGACGCCATGCCACGCCACGCCACGCCACGTGGCACACTACGGCACTGGCGAATGAGCATCCGCGGGCCGTTGTCTGCGAGATCCGATGGAGGCGGAGGTGAGCAGACGATGGTGGAGGTGGAGGTGGAGTAGGAGAAGAAGGAGGAGGGTTGGACAAATTATTCCCAGTAAAACTTCAAAATCTGTTCATTATCTTCGCTCGTTCGTTCGCTCGCTCGTTAGATTTATGTTGTGAGCCTCCCCCGAGGGGAGGGAGGAACCATCTTTTGTCTACGTCTACGTCTCGCAGCTTGCGATAAACCACAATTGGCGGCATCTCATCGTGAGTCAGACAACTAGTAGCAGAACAACAAAGGAGCTAGCACACACACACATGCACACATACTGGTGGGACATTGTTTATGTTATCATTTCTGTTGTTTCGCTTTTCAACAAACCGAAATCGTCTCGAGCTAGTCCCCGCCAGAGCTGCCAGCATCACGAATGACGAACGGAAATGTACTTTAAATGGTTAATGGTCCCTGGCCTGAAGGCTGTTCGGAGCAGCAGCAGCAGCAGCAGCAACACAAAACATCGAAAGCCCGCACCACAAGATCGGTCATAAATTGCCGAACAAAAACCCTAAAAACAAAAAAAAAAACGAACCAACGAAAGAAACCAACGAATGGGAGATTTGTTCGAGTTCGAGAACAAATGCATCGCCAACAGGGGGTTCCATTCTCCCACTGCCGTTGCGCACGAAATGTGAGATAAGAAACGCTACCACGAAAACCGGAGTCGCAAGACAGGATAGACCGGAGACCCGAGGACTAGCCCCGGATGCTATCGGTTTTCGCATTTTATTGATGGATTCCTCGTTTCTCTCGAGTATTGCGCGAGTTCCAGCGCAAGATTTCGTCTCTTTTTCTTGCCTTCTTTCCTCCACCTTTTTTTTTGTTTTGTTCCAATTTATGTTCCAGCTAACCAGCTGGCCAGCGGCAGGCGCACGCACCAGCCTAGAGCGATCCTATTATTTGCTTCTCCTGTAATCTGCTGCCGTTCGTCCTAACGTCCGTATTGCACAGGGAATGGCTTCCCGTGGAATCCTGGTGCCTTGTTTGGAATGCTTCCAATTTGCATAAGGTCACCGGAGACGACGACGACGACAAAATACGAATGTGAGACCGATACCTCTCGCTACGGCCCGCTCCAAAAAAGCGATAACCAACATCGATAACGACAACGACAACAAAGAGGTGTTCGTGGCGTCGTTGTTGCTGTGGAGCTTTCTCGCTCGTCTCGGTCGTTGTTCGATTAACGGTGCTGCCGGTCGGTCGCACACCATAATCGTTTCGGCCAATGTGATGACCTAAGGTCAGCTGTTAGTTTTATGTTCCCCCTCTAGGGGCGGGGTGTCGATGGAGACGCCTGGTGGTCTTGTGGATATGGGAGAGAGAGGCCCGTGGTTTCGTCCGCAAACTGGCAACGGGATTCCAATGGATTGGTCGTCGTCGTCGTCGTCGTCGTCTACCTTTCGCTTTTATGCTCTGTAAATCAAGCAACTGCTGTGCCAAAAGGGGCACCAGTCGTCTAGGGAGTCAGTAACAGAGCTCACTGCTCATACGCTGCTATGTAACAACTACTTCCTTCTCCGCCTCCGCCACTGGGATTTCCACTGGGAATCCACTGGGTCGTGTCGGTGAAAGCACGCGAACCACGAACCACGGTGTTAGTTGAACGACAACACCTTCGCCTTCGCCTTCTCCTTCTCAGATGTAGTGCATCTTAGCATGTAGGTGTGAAATGTGCAGCCTGCCGTGTCACTTCATTTTCCTTCAGGGGTTTGCCGCGACCAAGCGCCAGTTTGTGCGCGCGACGCTCACTTTCAGCATCCAGCGTCGTCCGTCGTAAACACCAGGGAGGCAAATTTGTGGCCATAAAATTCCATCCATTTCACCAAATTATGGACGCGTTTAGCGCACCGTTCCCTGGCAGGCCGTAAACTTCGGCACATCGGTTTTTACTATTAGGAACCGCTTCCATACCCCTCTATGGCGTCACATCCACCTTTTTCGCAACTTAACGAGCGAAGTGACGCGCGTGAAATGACACGTCGGTAAGCAGGCTCGCTAGTAATGGCCACATGTGTGTGTGTGTGTGTGTGCCTGTTTGTGCCACATATATTAGTAACCGTGACAGTTACTGCTGGTGCTGCCTGCTCCTGTACTCCTGATGGGAGATACATCATGTTCTCGGTGTTAGCGGTGCTCAACGCTAAAGCTCGTACCGTTTCACACAATAAGACGCGCTACTTCATCCTCGGTAACGATATTACTTGGCATTTAGTTTTCAAACTCCTTGCCAACTACATAAACACATTATGAAACGATCAGAAAGTACCATAAAACAACGATAGGAAATGATGCGATTCACATAAAGGAAACACAATGAAAATTAAACTTCAAAAAGCACGTTGCGATGAAGTCGTACATTATGTTTTCACAAAACAATCGTAATAAATAGCTGCTTGTCAGACGCGAGCACAGGCACGTTACGGACGTATCGCACGATCACAGATGGAAAAAAACACCATAAAGAAAGAAAAGAAGAAATGGTGAAACTGAAATTGTGAAATGATTTGTCAACTGTCAGTAGAAGATCACTGTCACTATCATACACACGCCTACGGAATACACACACATGTACGCGTACAAAAACCAAAAAAAACTTACACTTACACGCACACACAGAGAAATACACTTATCTAGAAAGAAGTGGAAAGGATCTAGAGTAGAGAGTTGCTGAATTCTTGATAAGGAAAAAGGGGAACCGAAAAAGTCACACAAACATACACACATACACACAAGTGTTCAGTGTGACAGCATTCCGTTTGAGTGTTATTTGTCAGACGCTAGGAAGGTGAAGTGCTAGAATTATGTCTACTAGCACAATCGGTGTACATTTGTGTAGTGTACGAGAGGTATAGAAAACATACAGAGAGAGAGAGAAAGAGAGAGATAAAAAGAGAGAGCGAGAGATTGAGACACTGAAATGGTGAGATTACGTATGTATGTACGTCAAGTGTAGTATTAGGTGGCTAGAGAAAGTTAAACAGGCTGCACAAGTTCATTGAAATTAGTGTCGAACGGTGAGTAACGAAAGCATTAGAAAGCCCTCTTGTTACAACTCATAACGTTAGTAGTTCATTCCAATACACAACCCTGTTTGCCTCGTGTTTAGTACAAACCAAGAACTAACAGATAACAACAACATCAATCAAAAAAAGGGGGAAAATCGTGATTTTCCCTCACGCGCAGCGTCTCACGCTATCCTGGTTTAGATCACATACAACCGAAAATAAAAACAAAAACAAAATCACACGGTACACACACACACTTAAACACCACAAAAAATCTACGCTAAAAGTGTTTGCTTAGAGAGAGAGAGATAGGAAAATCATTTGCCGTAGTTCGGGTGTTCGGACACATTGCAGTGGCCGTGGTGGTGTGTCCAACGCCCTCCCTTTTTAGTTGGTGATTAGTGGTGGTCAGTGAAAAGGGGTTTTGTTGCTAGATACGTTATAGCTTATTTCTCTATCAGTGGTCGGAGGTCTGGGTGTTTTTTTTTTCTTTTTTTCGTTGGTTACTGGCTGGATTGGGAAATGGGGATGGCTGTACCTAGTTTGAACGTTTTTCACGCGGCCAAGCAGGTCGACATGTCCGGCGGCGTACTGCTCCATGACGTCTTTCACATCGTACGGTTTTAAGGCCTCTTTAAACTTGCGGCGCGCTACAAAATACTTCATCTGTCGTCCGTGGATGGTGGGGCCGGGGATGATGGGAAGGAGAAGAAGTGTTCCGAGTGAGAAGAGGAGGTTAGAACGGATTATCTCATGTAATGGATTGATCGCATCGTATCGCATCGTATCGCATCGATCGGTTCTCGCTCGGTTGCAATCTGCAGTACATTCCCACAGCCCCTTCCTTCCCGCACGCAATGGCCCTGGAGTGGCCCAGTTTCCACTTCCATCCGTCTTTTCCCCCCTCCATATTCAAATCAACTTATGTTAATGTTCTCATATTTATGCTCGTTTGATCCGATTGATCGAGACGGGATTAAGGGAACCCGGTAAGGGCCGGACCAGTTCCCAGTAAGGGCCGGCCGGGTGGTTGGCTGCTGCCTCCCTCCTGGGAATCAGGAAATGGATCCGCAAATGGAGTTCGCCCGAAACAACAACAACAAAAGCGAAAAAATGGAGAGAAAATTGCCGACTGCAATGCAAAAATCGTGGCTTTTTTGTTTCGATTTCCACTTTCCACCGAGCCCGGCCGGGATCGAACTGATTGCGGCGCGTTTAACATATTCGCCATCCCGCCAACCCCTGTCCTGTCCCGGGATGGCGGAAAATCAAATCAAATCGATAACGCGCTACAATGAACTGGAACTGGATGCAGGTACCGGAGGCCGGGGAAATTCGCAGAACGATAGAGAGGGAAAAAGAGAGAACGAGAGAAAGCTTTGCACACAATCGCCCAGTGGGGACCGGTGGGACTTTATATGCAAATGTGCAGTCCTGGAGCGTTGGAAGCGGAGCGCAGCGTAGCTGGGACGTTGTGTAGCGATACCGCTGGAATGGGCTGGAAGAGATATAAAAAAAATGGAAGGGACAAGGGAGCAGTGGCTGTCCACGTGCGCGCCCAAGGGTCACTTACCTTGCGGATGAACCGGATGGCCCCTTTGTGTTGATTCGTTAGCTGCACGCACCTCGGTTCCTCGTCTTCATCTGCACTCATCGGATCAGATGATCCGATGATCATCGTGCGGACGTGCGGATGATTATTCATTGCCAACGACGGGGGCGGTCAAGTCAGGGAGGAGGGGGAATTATTATCATTTTTTTGATTGGCGGGCAGATTAAAATTAATTTCAAACAAACAGAGTCATCATCATCATCATCGTCGTCGTTGTTGGCGGCATCCGAAGGCGCAGTTGGTTGGTTGTTTGATGACGGAGGCAGTATTTTGGTTTCGAGGGGTTGGCGTTTTCATTTTCATTTCCCAAAAGAGGAAGTGAGGAGTGAGAGAAGAACAGAAGAGAGAGAAAGAAGAGAGATAATTAGAAATTGAGTTACAACCATGTCTTCAAGCCTTACGCAATATGCTGCTAGAAGTAGTAGGTAGTAGTAGTAATGGTGCTATTCTAATTTATTGCTTTACAAGAGGAGAAGGACATGAATTGCTGATGAGAACATTTCTTCGCTTCACTTGCTCCTTCGCTTCGCTTCCAGCGGTGGTTGGAAAATTTTGCCATTCCCAAAAAATGGTGATTTTCATAATGAAATCCTAATTGGGTTGGCGAGAGTTGTGTCGAGAGTTGTAGCTGCTGCTAGTGCTGCTGCTGGTGATGTTCCTGCTAATTTGCATTCGCCTGCATGCAAATGCGGCTCTCTTTCACGATCTCTCTCTGGGGTATTGAGCTGACAGGTTCTTATAAAATGTACCATTTTATGCGCAACATGCGCTTCTACTCCCGCTCCTGGCTGTGGAAGGGAACAATGTTCTATTTTCAAAATTAACAATACATATGCCGCCAAAGGCGCATTTATGTTGCACATACCGCCGACCTCACGTCGGCACCAGCAACAGATAGCTTTGGTTGTGGCCCCCAGTCCATTCATGCCAGCATAACAAATGCAACACATAAGCGAAAGTTTAATTTGCTCTCGCTCCCCTTAATCGAAGACTCCATCGCCAACCGCAAATCGAAATGGCGAAATGGCTCGGCAATGGAGCAAAAGACGCACCTGAACCGAGGAAGAGTCTCGTCTAGTGTCCCCACAGGCAGGCGGCATTGCAATCAAACTCGAAAGTGAATGGTACCTTTTAATTGAATTCTTGATTCACACGAAGAAAAGGGAGCAAGAACCGGAGCAAACTGGGGAGCTTGGAGAGATACTTGGTTGGACACGGGCACCGGTAACAACGGCCATAACTAAGCCCCCCCTAACTGCTCTTTGTGTCGTGCCAGTTAGTGTGGTACACGAGCGTTAACCGAGATTGGAAATCACGCGCCAGTTAGTTGGTTGGTTGGAAGGGGGAAGAGGGTGCTCGCTGCACTTGTTGCGCGGTTCCAACCCCACACGGGGAGCACATGAGCCTTCACCACCTGGCACCAGCGTACCAGCGGCCTCAGCAGCTACTGCGAGCAAATGTTCTCATCCGCAACGATAATGGCGCTTTTTGCACTGCTTTAGTACTGCTAGAGGTGGTGGTTTGGTTGGTTATTTTATCTTTTCTGGTTTTATATGTATAGCTATGTATATAACACTGGAACTGGATGCACCACAGAGCGGATAGAAGGTACAGGAGGGCTCTCGGTCGTGTGCCTATAGTATGTGTGTGTGTGTGTGTGTGTGTCTGTGGTTTAGTATGTGTGCATGTATTCGGTTTAGATTTTCGAAGCTACTTTTCCCTGATATTGGTTTTTGCCTTCTTGTTTCTGCTGTTATTTAATATTCACAAATCCCTGCACTGTCGGGTTAGTAGCCTGGAGGAAACTGGTTGGCTATTAAATATTCAAAACTCGACTGCCTTCCAGGCACTAATCGTTTATCAGTGAGTGTAGCGTTGGGGGGAGTGTGGTGGTGGAAGATTTACAGATTGAACCTATCCCTCATCAGCAACACCAACAACCTTTACTCGTGATTGACGTGTCAGTTTTTCCTCATCATGTGTTTCTATAGTTTTATGTTCTTGCTCTCTCTGGTAGTTCTAGCTTCTTCTAATGGTCTAGTAAGTACATCGTGGTGTTTGTGGTAACCAGAGGGGAGGGTGGTGGGAGTGGGGTATGATTATTGTTATTGCAGCTCGCTTTAAGGGCGCTTTCATTTTGTACACATTGTTTTTGTATTAACAGTTTGCTTTTTTTGGGGCCTTGTTTTTTGAACAATTTTCTTTAGGTTGGATTAACAGGAGTTCGGTTACTGCAGCATTCGCATTCGCAGGAGTGGTAGTAGTGGTGGCGCTAGGTGGTGGCAGTAGTAACAGTGGTAGTGGTGGTAGTGGTGGTGATAGGAGTGGCGGTGGTAACAATTTACGATCTGCGGGTTTACTGGAATCACCCGTGATGGTGATGGTAGAGTGTTGAGTGAGCTTTTGGGATATGTTTTAAAGTATTATTGTTAAGCTGGAGGGTGTAAAAACATTCTACCAAAAACGCAAAACTTGAGGGGCGTTTATAGATAGAAAAAGAGAGAGAGCAAGAGAGAGAGAGAGAGCAAGAGAGAGAGGGCATCCTAAAACTAACTCTCTCTCATACACACACGCACACACACACACACACACTAGAAGGCACACAAAGTAGTTGGAGTAGTGCTCAATGGACACACAGACAAAGTGGTAGCTGTATAACAGTTGGGTATAACAGTGGAGCTGCCCAAGGCGCCTGACACCGGAGCATGCAGAAGAAGAAGAAGAAGAAAAGGATCGTGAAGAACGTGAGCAAACAAACCGTTGTTTACGCAACCAGAGTGAAAGAGGGAGAGAGAGAGAGAGAGAGAGGCCAGGGACATAGTAAAGCTTGTGTCGCACGCGCGCCGATGCCACTCGGATGGTTTCTCCGGTTTGTTTGCCTTTTCACTTGAAACTTTCAAAGCCTAGACACACAGCCAGCTAACCTAAACAAATCTCGACTCTAGTGTGGCATCTCGACCGACCGACCGACCGACCGACCAGCCAACCAACTGAAGGACAGTCGGACAGGCCGCTACGGATGAGCTACGAGTTAGTGAGGGAGGTCGCAACAACACAACCAACAAACGGTGTTCGGCGTTCTATGTACAGCAGCCAGCACGCACCAAACAAGTGGCGTGTGGTTTAGCGTGATTCCTTTCTTACTAACTATGATAATACTTTACATCAACAGCATCACAACTTCAACACATCAACAATCACAACAACAACAACAACAACAACAACAACAACGAACATGCATGCAAACACAACACTGCGTTAAAGGGAACGGACCGGAGAGATGCAGGATCGCAACGGAACCGTAAACACATAACAGAGAACACTACAAAAAAAAACTGCAGTTATAAACACTGCCCTTTGCTCGATTATACCACAAAATGGCACGCATAGAAGCACACACACACACATACGCGAGCGCGCGCAAACACACACACGCAGTGCCACACTGATAACGCAATCACAGACAACAACAGCAACGATACTAGCACAGCGTCTACACGACACCCAAAAGCCTCCTTCCGCTTCGCGCCGCTTACTACTTGGAGGGATTTATGTTTTGCGCTGCATCCCGGAGTTCCACGGCCTCCAGTTCGGCCTCACCATGCTGCCGCCCTCCCCCCTGCTAGCCAGAGCGCAAAATCTGTTAAGCCTCTCCCTCCCCTTTTCTTTTCCTTTCCCGTTACGGGCATGCGAAACCTTCTGCTGCTGTTGCTGCTGCTGTTGCTACGGCTGCTGCTGCTGCTGCCGCGGCTACTACTGCTGCAAACCCTCGGAACTGCTGATCTTCGAGTCCGAAGGGTCCACAGTACAGCTTCTTGTCGCTAGCGAGAAAAACAGCACTCGGACAGCATAAGCCGGCTACCGGACTTACCAGGGAAGTCCCTGAACGGGGTGGGGACGGGTAGCAGAAAAAGGGTCAGGTTGGGTGGAGCTGTTCAAACCCTCGGATACGGTTGCTGAAGGTAAATTGAATTAAAAATGGCCATCGTCCCTGGACGGGCCTGGCCTGGCCTGCTGCTGCTGCTTCTACGTTCATCGAGCTTTGTAAGAACCTCGGTCTCGGATGAAAATGCTGTGCGGTCAACCGGACCGTGGTGGTTAGGGGATTTTGAGGCAAATTGGTGGTGGTGATGGTAGTAGTGGTTGGCGGCATAAGGGACTAGATGGTCAAAAGGTTAAATGCCGACATTGCCTAACCGGTGGGGAGGGTTTGCTCCTTTTAACGACCACCGGACGACCGCTGCCCGATTGCAAGTAGAATATCAACCATGGCCACGGTCTTCGATGGGCGAGTTTTTGAGGTTATGGTTGTTTGTCAAACATCGTTGGCGTGCCCTTGGTGCAATCATCTTCTCAGCAATGGAGGATTTTGGAGAAGAATCTGCCAAACAAAACTTCACGATAACGAACGAACGAACGAACGGACGGACGGAGCAATGGCGGCGCCACGTCTTGGGACTTCGAAGGACGAGGAGGAGGAGCTCAAACTCAACGAAACACACGAACAATGGGGTCGGTGGGGTGGGGTGGGTTGGTGTAGCGTAGAGCACAGGGGTCACTTGGTCATTCGGTTAGCACAGCTTGCTCTGACGGTGGGTGGTGGTGGTGGTGGTGCAAAACCTGGGACAAAGGGGGCACGGATCACGAATAATGAGAGAAACCGGAAGGAGGGAAGCGGTTTTCGCTGAAGTGTGGATCTGCCCTGCCGTTTTAATTCATCCCCTTTTCCGTTTGGTCCTACCTGCAGCGTAACGGGAGACGGTCGTAGCGGCAGCAGCCGCAGCAATCGCCGATGAAGCCGATTTCACCCTAAACAGTGACTCGAACGGAGTCCGGAACCGCGCGATCCGATACCTCTGCTGCTGTTCCTGTTCCTGTCTTCTCTGCTGCTGCTGCTGGTGCTGCTGCTGATGCTGTTGTTCCTCCTCCTCCTCCTGCAGCTCCTCCAGCAGACCCTCCTGGCCACCGTTGTAGCCCTCCAACTCGATCGCACCTGAGCCACCGGGACATAACCACCCAGAGATCCAGAGGTCCATCCATGACGGGGTGGGGTGGGGTGGGTTGGTATTTTTTTTCGTTTGTTTTGGGAAAGGAAATTTGCAATCAATTATCGGAACATAATTCGTAAGGCCCGAGCCGCGCCGAGGCCGCAAGTTCCCGATTTAGTCACAAAAAAGGGGAGGGCGGCAGCAGGGGAGGCTTCATCCCCCTCCCCGAACACCCCTCACCCCTTCGTTGGCAAAACAGGAATCGGGAACCATCCGTACTCCTGTTCTGGTTCAGGCCAGGTACAGATGTGCTGCCTGTGGTTGTGTGTCTGTGTGGTTTTAGCAGGTGTCGAGTGCAATGAAGAGCGGTGGAACCCACGAGTCCTTATCCCATCCCTACCCGTCCCAAAAAGGAGTCATTCCGGTGGGGGGATGTACATGCTTCATCTCCCCCGCAGGAGACTGTTTACCAACATGATATCCCATCACCAATATCCGCTTCAACCGAAAGAGAGAGAGCGAGAGAGTGCGCGAGAGTGATGCCGTTTGCATAAAGGCGTGAGAGAGAGGAAGAGAGAGAGAGAGGCTGAGCAGCAGAGCATGCATGCGAGGCATTTGCGGACATTCGGATACGGCATTCGGTGGCGTGACGAAGCGACGAAGTGCAATGACCCAGGGTGTCCAGGGCCTCTCGACAACAACGGGTGCAACAGTGTGAATACCTTTTGGCGGCCTAAGATGTAGACCCCCCAAGATGGTGAAGCGAATCTACTCTACTCCTTCTCTACTATCTGGCGGCGGCGGCGACTATCTACCAACGGGGACTATGGTCTTCCAAGGGTTAGAGTGTTATGATCGTGTGTGTGTGTGCTTGTGTGCGCTACAGCAACAGACTAGAAGACGAGGGAATTGAAGACGGCTTGATTTACGACTCCCACTTCTTGCCTCGACTTCGATCGAAGCATCGAAACTGACATCCCGCTATAAATCTGACCGGACGGATACGAGCTTCCACGACCTTTTCGCGTCGACGATATCCACCCGGCTGTTGATTCCGAAAATTTCCCGTCCAAGCGAATCGACCCATCGACCGATGCTGACGACCATCGGGGCGGGAGTGAGGCGGGTTGAAAGATTGTGTATCCTTTCGCCCCCCTTTTTGTGCTAACCAGCCTAGGCAAATTGCTTACTCAGCAGCAGCAGCAGCAGCAACAGCAACAGCAACGCACCAAGTAACAACCCAAGCGACGAGCGAGTTGGTGCACATCAAGATGAAGATGTGTCTCGCCGGACCAGATTCCTAGCCGTTCGCTCCTCTCGATGACATTGACAAGCCGAGACGCACGAGACAAGAGTGAGGGTGAGTAAGAGTAAGGGGTACGGAGTGAGGTATTGTTTCAACCGAACCGAAGGTAAACAATGAAGTGATTTGCCCTATTTTGCGCTCTCGTAGGCCACATTTCGACCTTCTTCCTTCCCCAGGCCCCATGAATTCCAATAATCTATTAAGATCGTTTCCAACCGATAGCAGCGGCCCGGGCCCCGTGCGCTGAACCGTACTACCACCAGACCTCCCCACCTCCCTCCATTACCCGCAAAAAAGGACAACGCTTTACGTTGAATTTAAAATGAGCAACACAAAACACGGTACGACCACGGTACGAGCGTTACACACGACCACGGAAAAGGCGCTGACGGTGCGATGCTGGTTGCTACTCGCATAAAAAAAGGGTTTTCTTAAAGCCCCACTGACGGTGAAGCCATGGAAGCGCCCTGCCCCCCTCACCCGAAGAACAAAAGATGACGAGTGAAACGTCAGAAATCGACGGATTCGGATCGTAAGAAGCCATCTTTGCGGAGCGAGGAAGGTTTTGATTTCTCCGGTGTGTGTGTGTTTGTGTGTGCCGGTTGGTTTTTATCCGAGTATCCGAGGAGTCTTGTATTATTCATCAGCTTGGACGGGACACTCATTTGCACTGAAATGGTATTTGAGCCCTAAGCAAACAACGCACTGGAGCACACACACACACACCATCGCCTTTGATGATGTGAAAGGCCAATGATTCTTAAAGGCAACGCAACCAATCAGTGTTCAGACACTTTGTAACCATGATCCGGGGTGAGCTGATGATGGTATCGAAAAAAGGGTAGGCGACCTCCAGCCGCCAGCAGCACTCCATCATGCACTACACTCGACTCGAGGAATGCTCCAAAGTTGGTTGCGAATTGGGGCAGCAGCAGCTCCCTGGAGCTACTCACACATAGTTTGTGGGTTCATTAATGTGACTAATCGACATTGGGGTGTGTCGACATTGGTCGAAGGGCTTTCCGGATTGCGCCAGAAATACCAAGACATCATCGGCATGCTTCAGCATAGACCCGCATACACTCACACAAACCCGGACGAACACGGCTATTGCTAGGATTAACGATGCCCGCTGGGGATATCTCGTACGAAGGGCTCACCAGGGACACGTGTTGGGGTTGTTGCTTACTAGGTACTAGGGTGGGACTAGGGTGGGA
>NC_064875.1:64700623-64703123 GCF_943734745.1 Anopheles darlingi
CAAACAGACAGACACACACACACACACACACACACGCGCGCGCAGACACACGTACGCACACACAAACACAACAAACACACAGAGTAGATGGCAAATAGGATTTGCCGTTAGTCCCGGTTCGTTTCAGATTCAGAAGAACGAAGTGATTGTTGCAACAGAGAAAGAGAGAGAAAGAGAGAGATCCAAAGACGAAACAAGATACGAGATTTTTAACGAGAAAAATCGTATAGAAAAAAATTCAAGAAGAAAAAGAAGAAAAAGAAAAGAAGAAGATTCGAATTCATTAGCGAACGAGAAAGGCTACTAATCCTAACAGAGCAAACCTAACTATATTAGATCTACTTCTAATGAGACAGACAGCGAGAGAGAGAGAGAGAGAGAGAGAGAGAGATCGAGAGATAGGGAGAGACAGAGTGAGGGAGACGGGAAGAGAAAGAGAAAGAGACGGGGGAGAGAGAGAGAGAGAGATGCGCTAGTATACATATCCACTAGATAGTGAGTGAATCGTACAAGGGGTCGGTGGTTTCAGGTGCAGGAAGAGTCTGTGTATCGCAAGACATAGAGCCATTGTTCCATTATGTTTGGGTTCACGTTTACTTTCACGGGATTTTTGGGAGGTTTTACAAACCATAAGAGCCTATGATGAAGGTGCCTGACGGTTGATGAACACCGCGCACAAACACTCTAATGACTAGTGGCTTGAAAGTGCCCCGTTGGCGCTAGGCTAGGCCAAGGCGAATGAACGAACGAACGAACGAGCGAAGGACATTAGCAAGGACATTGCGGGCTACCGTGCGGAACTCGGAAAACACCATTTGACCATTACTTTTCCCGTGAAGGAGAGCGAGCAGCTTTAAAGAACGCAGACAAAACGAGTGAAAGCATCCAGGCTAGCTAAGGTGGATGGTTGCGTTGCATAAAAGGCGGCTAAGGGGTGGGTGGAACAGGGCAGAAGTGGAGTAAAGAGTGAAGAGAGTTCAAGAGCGTATTCCAACGATAAATCGACAATGAATACAGGGCTGGTAAAGCGAAGAGAGAGAAAGGAATGTGCTGATAAGATGAAGGAGAAGTAAGAAGACGAACGAAACATTCGAGACCAGGTCGCGTTGGCGCACAAAGAAAAAGCTGTAAGAAGCATGCAAACACACGAGAAGAGAATGGAAAAAAGATGGAAGTAGAAGGAACTAGGCGCACACCTACACAGACTAACACACACACACACCGAAACACGCACAGCGCACCATTGTGCTCCGATAAATAGCCTCCGTTTTATGCGACCTTTTCGCGACCTGCCAGCAATTACAATTGGCATGTCCGAAGGATGGATCCGTCCGGAAGGACGGTGGAGCCACTTTGGAACGGTGCTACCGGTGTACAGCATGGCATGGCGCCTGCGTGTCTGTGTGTGTGTGTGCGTGCACCCTCATTTCGCAATTCCCAAGCACGCACGTTACGCCAAGTGCAAAGTGCTTCTGCTTGTCGCAGGTCGCGCGACCTACATCGGGATCGCGTGGTCCATCGTGTGCGCGAGCGCCCGCGATCTCGCGAAAGAATATTGTCTCATTTTATAAAATTCTTCTTGAAATAGCATTCCCTCCCGCGGGAGGTGCATCAGCAGCAGCAACAGCAGCAGCAGCAGCAGCGCCACCATCATCCCTGACCCTGGTTAATGTTCGCTGGCGCAACAATGGACGCGAGCTCGGACGCTCTCGCGAGCGCAACTTGGTTGCATTTATGCAAGCAATTGCAATGGCTGCCAGAGAGCGTGCGTCTCGGTTCCGCCATTTTAATGGTGTCATTTTGGTGCTATAATTAAAGCACTTTTCTACACGCTCGAGCGACGGTGGTGATGCCGACCGGGGCGGGATGGTGGTAGTGTCGGGTGAGGTATGGCCAATGAATTTGTCTCGCAATGCACAACCAACCAGCTCAACCACCAGTGGTGGTGCGCGATGCCGCCAGCAGTAAACGGGTGCTATTATTACGCTGACTCCGACAGTGGCCACTTTAATGAGTGTCACGAGAGTGTTTGATAAGTGTTTGCGGGTCGCATACGCGGGGCGCATACGATTAACTCAAGCTAGGTCACGAGCGTCGTAAGAACACTTAAAACAAGCCACTCGCAGCGTGGTTGACACACCACGATTGTCACAACAATATACAATTACCACTTACAGGAACGGCCGGCCGCAAGAACCGTTGATGAGTTGCGGCACGCGAAAATGCAAATGCAAATTCCGCTCAAACACCGCGCGAAAGTGCGCGAAAAGTGCACAAATTGGAAAATCATTTCTCATCAGCCGGAGTGCATTGTGTCACAATAGGACCACAGACCACAGCGGCTATATGTAGGACCAGCGGTTGGCCAACCCAAAGTCCCACCACAAAAAAGTCCCACCGAGAGACAAGCAAGTGCTTGATGAAGCGAAAGCGAAGAAAAGAAGGAAACCCCAGTGGAAGATGGTGGCCAAAGTGCTGTCATCAAAGCGGTTGGAGCGCT
>NC_064875.1:64708123-64710623 GCF_943734745.1 Anopheles darlingi
TGCATATTTCTCCCAACCCCTCCTTTGAGTAATCATATCCATCTGGCACTGATTTGTGATGTGTGTCTATTCGGCGGCGGTGAGGCATCGTGACAGATTCTTCTTGGCAAATCAATCCGGGCCAAACGGGCATCACCAAACGAGTGAACGACAGCTGCCTAGCGCTGTGGTAATGTATCGACGGATCGACGGATGCAATTCGTTTGTCTCAGGCAGGCGCACGCTCGCGCCACGCTAGCGGAGATATCTTGCCACTCAATCGGAAACCAACGATGCGAACCGGTTACACTCTGGTTGCTAACTTCATTCGAGTGATCTGTGTTAAATATGTCTCGCGCCAGATCTGGCACAGATATTTGATTTGAGATGCATACGATTCACTTTAACATTCCAGTTGTTGCAGTGATAGATTACAAGAAGCGATACATCGACAATGCGGTACATTGATTGATACAGAAACAGTACTACTGACAGCGTAAGACAGGAAGATAATAGAGGGAATAGTGAAAAAGGAAAAAAAGGAGATATCGAAACGGAAAATGATCCTCCTAGTATACAGAGAAGCCCCCAACAGGAGCGTACCAGATAAACTAAAAAGATTTAATAGAAAATGGTGCACAAAACGGACGAAAGATTAAGAAGAAGTCATAGAGAGCAAGGACACTGACTGGCTGTGAGTGACTACAGTTTCGTTGTTGATGTTGCGTGTTGCGTGTTGCGGTTGTTTGTGTGTGGTGTGTGGGCGTGTCCACAATCAAACTACTTAATACACTGCAGATGCGGTGCGTGTTTTGCTTTGGCCGGACTTGGAACAATGCAGGACGAAACCATTCCGAGACCTACCAAAAACCAAAGTAAGTAAACCAAAGTGAGCCCCAAAAAAAAAACAAAAACCCCCCGACCAAAGTGACAAATCAATCCATTACTCAGGCATTACGGTAGTTGCAGTTTACGTGGTCAAGGTGTACAAATCAACAAGGGTTCTAAACACAACACAGTCGATAACCACATCCGAGAGACCACAACGAGCGAGACAGAGAGAGAGAGCAAGAGAGCGAGAGAGACATACACAGTCACATACACACACACACACAGACACACGCACATACGGAGTAGAGCAAGTAGTGTAGTGGCAGTAGTACACAAGACACAAGACAGTCAAAGGTAAAAACAGACAGTGAAGTGTTCGGCAGCAAACCAACCTTTCCGTGGCACTAGGGCACCTTCTAGCCAGAAGATAAATTTTTTGACCACGAAAGCTTTCAGGTAATACAGAGAATAATGGAAATCGTTGTGGGTTGTGGGTGATTCAAAACCGGTCGGTGGCGTGTCGTCAGTCGGGCTCTCTCTCTTTTTTGCCGCTTACAACTCGCCTCTACACGTCTTCTAACACGACGTCGGAGAGGTTGACACCACCGAGGTGCACCTCGCTTTGGTACAGTTGGATTCCGTTCCGGGCAAAGAACATCAAGTGTGGGAGAAGGAAAGATGTGGAAGGAAGGGAAGAAGTAGGAGAAGGGGGCAGGCTCGAGATGGCGTCACAAATTAAAAGGCACTTACACACACACACACACTGTCGGCACTCTACCTCGACCTCTCTCTATATTACCGTCTCGAAGAACGGAACAGCCCTTTTCTGTTAACACAACGATTAGTCGCCAGTCCGTCCGTGCAGTCAGGTCTTTGTATGTGTGTGTGTATGTGTGTGTGTCGTTACCTCGTTTTCAGTGTCCCCGCGCTCTCCGGTCCCTAATCGATTTTGGGGAGGAGGGAGGTGGAGCAACTCTACCCCCGGACTGCCCGGGAAAATCGACGGAATGCTCACAATCAGCAAATCAGCTTCAGCCAAGAAGCAACCGGCAACCGGCAAACGACAAAGTCCAAACGGTGTTTGCCCAGCAAGCAAACGTTACTCCGTAACTACCAACACACTTCATCAGAACAGAAAACCAGGAGCAAAGCAAAGCAGTACGGCAAGCACGGCATTTTGGGAAACGCACGCGTCCTGCGGGACTTTAATTGAAGCGCCACGGTGAGTGGTCGAGGTCCGCGTTCCGAACGGGTACTGGAATACTGAGTCGCCGGGCAGTTAATGGTCACAACAGAACGGGTCACTGTAACTGATGCAGCTTGTGACAAGCGGCCCTCTTACGGCCTCGAATTCTCCAGTCCCTCCGGTCCAGTCCGGATGGAAAATCGATCGGAAAAATCAGACGCACACGTTCGATGGGAGAAACGAGTGTCCTTTCTCAGCACTAATAGGGTTCCAGGAGGGGACTGCAACACACACACACACTCACTCACACAGATCATTGAAGCTCTTTTGCGGGATGGTCAGGTCCGTTAGCGTCCCTAGCGTCCGATTGCCGTTTTCGGGTCGGGGTTCTTTGTCTCGTCGCGTCTCAAATCGTTTCATCGAGTCGAGTATATATGAGGCAGAGAGAGACGTGAGCTTTGGTGACGAAAGAACAACGATTGTAGGTGAGGGTGTAGAAGGCCA
>NC_064875.1:64718123-64723123 GCF_943734745.1 Anopheles darlingi
ATTCGCGAGATTTTTATCTCACCCCGGGCGGACACATCATCTACAGGCATTAATTGCCGTGCGATTGTCCACCAGAAAGGGCCCCGGGCCACCGGGCACCGAGGTTCCTTCTGCTGCTGCTGGTGCTGGCACGCCCGGGGAGGGAGGATGGAATTGAATAAATCGCTCCACATAAAACATCGAATTGTGACCGGAGCACCGACAGCCGTCCTCATCGTCGTCGTCGTCGTCGTCGTGTATCTTAATTGGCATCGGCCATTTTGGTGAATTAAAATTAACGCAACGCAACGCGGTAGGGGAACCATCGGATGTGAGGGGGCGAAGTTTTTTTTAATGAATGAATTGCAGTAATTGATTGATGGTAATCCACCGACGGTCAGATGTTGAAAGGGTAGCAACAGCAGGAGCAGCAGCAACCGTGAGCGTTTAATTCGCCGGTGGTGGATAAAATGCGTCATGTTTGAGCGTTTTTGTTGCACTGCAGAGAGGCCAGGGTCTCTGCACAAAACCTTTTAATTTCCATCCGTATCCTGGTACCCACACACATACTGTAACAAAATGGGCCAGTTAATGAAGTAGCTTTTGTGCGAGACAAAGACCAGCGCGCTGGCCACAACCCGTTGCCGGCGGCAAGGGACCACGGCGCGATGCCCACGATTTGGGGTTATTAATTGGAATTTAATCCTTTTGCAATTGCACTCCAGGGATGATGGCAGTGAAGCTGCTTCTGCTGCTGCTGACACCGCTGCTACTGTTGTGGTTGTTGTCCTGTTAGTGGTCCCGCTTTCTGCTAAACCCCAGGGAAGAGGTAGATGGTGGCCTGGACTGCACAAATTGTGCTCTGCACAGAATGGCACCGGAGATCGGGTACCGAGAACTCCCGGGTACCCGGAGCAATCCAGTCACGTTCAGTCCGTCGCTCCGGCAGCCTTCACTGCGATCGCGGCGGTAACTAGATCGGCTTTGTTCGGTCGCACCGACCCGTACGCTCGTGAATTGACGGCCTCCAACCGCGCGAGGAATAGTGCAAAAGCTCCAACATAAACAATCGACCACACAAACAAACACACACACACAGACACACACTCAGCGGCGTACACGCACCTGCTGCAGGGAACCACCACTTGGCCAACGGCGAGGTCTGGAGAACGAACAACGAATCATTCTTCATTAATTTCACTTTGTCCGGTGCGAAAAGAAAAAAAAAGCAGAAACGGCAAAGCGCAATGGACGCTAAGCTCTTCTTCCGCACAGGATTCGCATCCCATCGCATGACGGTGCTCTGCCGGTGCTGCCGGTGCTGCTGGTGCTCCTGGTCATGTTCAAGGACCGAGGTTCGTGTTCGAGTCCGGCGCAGATAGTGGCCGGAGGACCATCGAATTGAAACAATTATGAAAGTTAAATGAAATATTGTTACAGTTTTTTTTTAATGTTGCGCCAGCGCCAAGCGCTTGAATGCACCGCCCGGGCACGTGCAGCAGTACTCGAAGGACAGAACGAGAGAGAGAGAGACCAGCTCGGTGATGGCAATCGGCACAACCGGGATTATCAGTGGCACGGAAAACAAGCAAATGTATTTGCAATTAAGCGCCAGTGGCAAGATGCCACCCGTAAGCCGTTCCGAGTTTCTCGTTCGCAGCGACGAGCCACTGGGAATGGGAGGAAAAGGACCAACAGGTTCACTGTTGGAGCCACGGACGAATAATAAGGAGCATGGCCATGCCACTAATATACGCCATTATCTTAATGAACTGATAGTATTTGCTGCAAAAACGTCGGCTTGGTGGCCACCGCGGCGCCCACCACAACGCGAACCCAGACAACTAGTTAGCGTGTAATTGAAAACTGGTACGTGATCCAGGGTGGCCAGGTTTCGGTGCCGCAGCTCTCTTTCTCTCTTCCTCACCATCAGAAGCGAGCTTTTGCGGAGGGAAATTCATTTGCTAGCATCCCATTGCAACTATATTACGATGCCATGTGATTATGAAGCCATGAGCCGCTATCACCATCATCATCATCATCATCATCATACATTTTATGAATGCCATAAATGGAGTCCAAAAACACATTCCGGGTTCCGGTACTTGTTGCCAGAGAGTGCCGTTGCAGAAAACATTGGGAAGCTTTTCACTTTAATCAAATAAGAAAAAAACAACCGAACCCCGAACCAACCAAACCACTCGCGTTCCGGTGGCTTATGCGACAACTCGTCGTCGAGGTCGAGTACATTTACATTCGTTGTTTTTATGTTTTGCACTCTCCCCAGCAACCACCCCCTCGAGGGACCTCCAAGGTGTGCCGCCATGGAACCATTTCCTAAACCACCGGAAACCAGAACCGGATCATTCGGTTTCGGTTCAAGCTAAATAAGGCATTACAAACTCCGACTGTACTCCACTGTGCATGTGTGTGTGTGTGTATGCGTACATAACCTTATTTTTCGGCTCCGATAGCATCGTAAAAGCGACGTCGTCGTCGGGCTTACGGATTTAATGGACGCATAAATCAGTGAAAGGGGTTATGAAATTAAATTATTTTCTACGGCTCTTTTGTGTTGTTGTAAAACCATCCCCGGGTTGAAGTGTGCCAACCCAAAATACGCTTCCGATCGTTGGGCCCAAAGGAATGATAGAAAGGATGTGGCGAGCGAAAGAGAGAGAGAGATAACAAAATGGATGTATGTGTTTTTTTCTGCCTGTTAGACAATGTTTGTCGACCATTTTGCGTTTGCTGTCAAGTGCTTCATCCGAATGTACCCGGCAATCATGGCCACCTGATGACGTCAGTTACCGGTGACGGAAGGTCCTAAAGCACTCCACTCGGAATAGTGGCGCCCTTCCCCCGGAGCAAGAGCACTTCCGGTGGTGCTGCTGATGTGCTGACGCATTATTTGTACATCCAATCCATCCACCCCTTTTTAAGATGACCTGACAGCTGAAAGCTTTCGAGAAAAGCATAAACTTTGTCTTCGCAGTCTTTAGGGTGGCCGATGGACGAAAGGGACTGTCTAATTGATGAAGGGTCCACCGGGAAACCTTCGAAACGTTAATTGCACGTGTCAGGCCCTCCCACCCCCCCATTTTTAGTCCGCGCAAAATGTACGAGCCAGCAAAGAGTATGTGGTTTGTGTAACGAGCGGTGTTTTTTTTTTGGCACAATCTTCCGGTTCACCGAGCCCTGCTGGGTTGCCGGGAAAAATGAAGGATTCTACGAGGGAAAAGAATGGAAAAAACCTCCCACCCCGAGCCTTGGCGTTTGTGGTGGTATGCTTTCCAGGAACCTCGGTACAACCGCTAGAACCGACGAGTTGAGAAGATACAACCAGAAACCGTAGCCATAGCCTGCTTGGCGCCTGCGTTCGATGGAGGCGCATGGTAACGATGGAGGCGCCAGGTTTCCCGTAAAGGAAAAAAAACACAGTGCCCAGGATCATTAATAATTCTCGTCGAAGCGGAAGGCTAACCACCAGCTAGCGCTCCTAGACGCTGCCGTTCGCTAAATTATGCATGATTATTGTTATTACCAGCAAATTGTTGTGGCACTTCCCTTACACACACGCACACACACACACACACACACACAACTGCCCTGGTATTACATGGTGTGCGTCCCTTTCCGTGCTGCTTGCACGGAAGTGACAGTTTATAATCGACGGATGGTGCTGGCCCGGAGGAACTATTTTTATTTTCCCACTTCCACCGGGAAGCGAACCCAAGTCTGGATTGTTGCCACCAAATCCGGTTCCAGTTCCAGTTCGGTTCGGAAGCATTCCCGGGGATAGTCGTGTGTGTGTCTCGGTTCCGGGTTTTCGCCACTAACCGAAGGTAAAGGGAGTAGCATGAAAAGGGAAGAATATCTTCTGCTTGACCGACCGACCCCCTCCATTTTGTTACTTTTACCGTTGGATGAATTTTACGATGAATTCCAGTGTCCGCCGCGACGGACACGTATGTTTGGCGCGGAGGCAGGGTTTGAGGTTGGCCCCGTAAGCCGCATGCCAACCATAACTGACCATTACCGTTTGTCGATTGTCGTTGCCGCTGCTCTTCGGGAGCTATTTTTGATCCCCGATTGGTGACTGCAGCCGGTCACGATTCACGACACACGATAGACGAGAGAAAGGACGAACGGACGGACGTCCGGACCGGTACCAGCACCAGCACCAGCACCAGGAGCAATCGAACCCAACGGGAAGGGACGTCACGACCCAAATGGCGTGACAGGTTTCGCTTCTATTTTTGCTTTTAAACAGCAAAAAAAAAACGAAGAAGTAAAAAAAGAAGAACTAGAAAACACGGAAAATGGAGGATGTCAACCAATTGCCAAGCCCATATCGGCCTTTATGGGTCTTTGGAGACTGGAAAGATGGCGCATCTTGGACCGAGGTCCCGGCCACCACGCCGACAAACGGAAATGACTAACAGAAGCAGCAGCAGCAGCAGCAGCAGCAGCAGCAGCAGCAACAGTTCCCGGGGACAACGCAATGGCCGGTTGCGCTAGGACCGGTGCCAGATCGGTGACAATGCAGGCATGTCCTCGTCTCGGTCGCCATCGTCGTCGTCGTCGTCATCAGCCTACCGTTCTACTCATTCTTCGTCCCAATACCAATAAATATCGATAAAATGGAAGAAAATCGGAAAATGAAGGTCCACCAAATGGGCGGCGATCGCTCGATGAACTGTCCACGTGTCCTCCCAGCAGCGCAACAAGCGAACACAATAGACGGACCGAAGAACGCTGGACGGGCTGGTGGATGAGAAACACATTTTTACTCTTCAGGAAAGGAAATCGATATCCTTCTCGCTCGATGTGAAGTGTGTGTGTGCAGTGTGCCATTTCAAGCTGAAGGACACTTTTGGAAAATGGTCAACCGAGTGAGAGAACTGAGTAGTCGATATGGACTTTCAATGGACGATCACACATACACACACACACACACAGATGTGGAGTGGCTTTAAGACCGGCTAATACGCTTTCCGGCTATCCGCATCCGATGAAGA
>NC_064875.1:64743123-64775623 GCF_943734745.1 Anopheles darlingi
GACGGAGTGATGGAAGAGCACGAATGGGACCCCCGGGGGAGTAGTAGTTCGGGAGAATCGTTCCGAATGGCACTAATTTCGCTTCGACCGACTTCGACACAACGACTTGTTCCAACACTTTGGCGTGGTGGGGAAGGGGAGACCTGGGAAGAGTGGAATCGTTATCGCTGGTCGGGAAATTGATCCATTTCACTCGTTGGAAATACAAAAAAAACACAAAACTTTTCGCCCATTTTCGCTTCGTGCGTCCCTTTCTTTGGTCGCATCCGAATTCCGTTTCCCCGTTCCTGGTGCCGATAGCGTATTTTCAAACTAAAACATTTACAAAGTTTCGTTCCGCACCGCGAGGCAGAGAGAGAGAGAGACCCAGGAAGAGAGAGAGAGAGAGAGAGAGAGAGTGCAGTGAATCGTCAAGGGAGGACGTCGAGTCCCAGCTGTGGAACGCTTTGGTTTTGGCTTTAAAAATTCAACCTCCCCCCCCCCCAGAACGGGATGGTGCCAACCGGAATGGGGCCGATGCCGATGTCCCCGGGGAGGAAACGAGTTGCCTCCGGAGGTGCGCGGCCCGATTCCGCCGGAGTGCCTACGGAATGTATTATTTACATTTTGTCGTTTGATAAAAGCACGCCTTTCCGGTGACTTTTTCCTCTGCCCTTTTTGTGTTTCGGCATCAAGGCATCTAACGGGGGTTTTTGATTTGTGATGCGGCGAAGCCGTGTTTCGATTCCCCAGGAATTATTGAAGCAACACACCATCGGCCCTCCCATCCCTTGGGAGGGTTGGGCTAATAGGTGCGAAAGCAAATCCCCCGAGCCTTTTTCGGAGGGTGATTTGAAGGGAAGTGATCGATTCACAGAACGTTTAAATTATTCTCTTTCATGGCAGTCCCTCATTTTGGTGTCGATGTCGATGTCGTTTGATCCGTGGTAATGTTACTGCTTCTGCCGTGTTTCCACATTTTGTTTTTTCAACAAACGATTCAGTTTATCGTTCTTCGGAAGGGTAAACGAACGGTCTATTCGCTTCATTTCATCTCGTAACGCATGCCGCATGAAGCGAGGGCCATCTCCTGGAAGGAGGCTCGAAAGTCCGCGAAAGCGTTCAAAACCGTTCGTCCAGCAAATTCTTCTGCTTCCCTTGGAAGATGGCGATTCGTTTTGTTTGCTGTACTTTCCTTTCCTTGAAGGGTTGAATATATTTCATTCGCAGCTCATTTTAGCATTCCCGGTTATTCGAATTCGCGCCACGTTGCCATCTTGGAAGCAACTGTTGCGGATGTTTGCGAACAAATATATTGTCCTTCTTTGTAGCCTATCCACCCATTGACCTAAGGAAAGATAAAAAATGGCCTACTGTGACCGAATAATCGTAGTTTCATTCCATTTCCCAGCTTAAAGGCACATAAAACTTCAACTTTGGATCAAATTTAAATTCTTGAAATTTAATTTCTTGAAAAATTTTCAGTGACAGACGCAACTTCGTTGAAGAGACCTTCCACTCCTTCCAAATCCCTATTCTACACAAACGTTCAAAATGAAGCCTTCCAGTGAATGTAGCGACATTTTCGTGCGATCCTCGTATCCTTTAAAGTGTTATTATATTAACACAAACACCTAGCAGCATCAAGAATAATGCAAACAAAAACAGATGGCGCTCCTGCTGCTGCTGCCGCTGCTGCTGCTGCTCGTGCTGCCTCTGGCGAACTCGTTGCGCTCAAAACCCGCTCTTCTGCTCCTCTAACCATGATGCAGACAACAAAAAAGACGTTTTCGGCATTATTCCCCCCGGTACGAGCGTTTTGAAGCGAGGAATTAAGACCAGCAAAAGGATGAAGGCCTACGGTAGGCTCGGTAGTCCTTCCTTCTTTTCCCTTTTGAGGAGCAAAGTAGGTTTTGCGGTTAAAGCAAAAGTTAATACCATACTCTTGCCGACACACACACACACAGGCACACCCGAACGAGAACATCTGTTGGTTTCTTTTTCTTTACTTTACTCTAATTCATGTTCACACGCATGTCTTCGAGCCAAAAAACTTTTCCTTCCATCGACGCCCCCCCCCCCCCTTCACCCCCTTCCAAAACCAACGCTTTTGCCATCTTCTGCCTTGCGGCTCAAAACATGGCCACCACCATCGCCGAAAGAAGATGTAAATTGTTTTCCAAATTTATGCTCCACTCGCCTGGCAACACACACACACACACAAGTAGGCGGCGTTCATGGCATCGACTTCAGCAAGAGCGTCTTCGAACGGCATCGTTACGGCGCTACCAGAAATGAATATGTTGAACCGATTTGTCTTCTCCTCGCTTTAATTTATGTGCCATTGTTATGCGTTCACACATCAACACCTTATGCTCGGAGCGGTCGCGGGCTTTTATGCGCGCGTTACTCCCTTTCGCGAATCGCGCGTATCGCGGTGATGAAAATTCAACAATCAAAGCGCTGGTCCGGCTGCTGATCACCAGGAATGGCACCGCAAAAGCCACACCAACCAACCAACCAGCGAACCAACCGACGTGCCATTCCGGTGCGATTAGTCGGCAAATCGATTCCGATTCCGGTCCGATTTCATTCGAATTCCGTTTCCGGTTCGGCTTGGTACGAGCGCAAAGGGAGAGAAAAAAAATGGTGACCTTTCGCTGCTCAACAGTTTTCCGGATTTTTTCTCCGCTCCCCAGTCCCCTCATCTTTCACTCACTCCACTGCGAGCGAGCTGCGTATCTGTGGTTTTCGCGTGGATAAAAACCACTAAACCACCGAAGCTAACTGCGGTTAGTGGTGGACTGAACCCCGAAATGGCACGTAGATACTACACCGGCGTCGGTCTGTGTTTTGTGCGCATTGTTTCGTGGTTTATGGAGAGTCAGCCGGGGAGAGTCGCCAAGGGATTATCGAGGTCAACGAGCAACTTCCTCGAGCAGATAGGTCCTCCCCCGCCCTCTAGTCCTCGAGCCCCGTAGGTAGCCACTACCGGTGGCATTCCCGGGAACAGGTTAACCTAATTAATCCTGACGTTTCATCCCTTTTTTTCCGCCGCCGGCCTGCGGTGTGTGTGTGTGTGTGTGCTATAAAAGTGGACATCGTAGTCGGTCTCTTTCCTTTTGCTTTCCTTCTTCGTCTCCTTCTCACACCGGCACACCTGGCCTGCTTGATGAGCGAAAGGATGGCCGCTCCTTCGCCGACCGCAAACCGTGACGCATCCACCCAGTGACCCACAGAGCAGCCCCCGAAGGGGATTTGAGGGGGAAGGGGGGGTGCGCTAGTTCTCCCCAAGGGTTAGGATATTATCGTCCTGGCCCCGAAACCCTCGACACGAGCCACCGGAGTAACCGGAAAGCATTAGCGCAAGTAGGTTGTTGTAACTGGCGCTCGCTCTCTTGCTCTCTCTCTCTCTCTCTCTGTTGTGTTCGTCTTTTTGTATTTTTACCTCACCGTATGGTGCAGTGGCCTACCCCCCCCCCCTCCACCTTGAAGTTGATAAATTTAGAACGACGCGCGCGTCCACCGCTTGCGCCTCTCACCAGCCCCCTTTCCGTTTTCCGGTTGGCGCAACCGCAAGCTGAACAAAACACATGAACTTCTCCTCCTACTACTCTACTCTCACCTCCTCCTCCTCCTCCTCCTCCTCCTCCTCCTTCTCCTCCTGCAGAGCGCACCGTGCAGCACCGTGGATATCGATCCGTTACGCCATTCGAGACCAAAAGGCTTGCAGGGCAGAGGAAAAGCACAAAAAACCGCGCGCGAAAAGTGAACAACATCCATACATCATTATCGGCACCATCCTTCCCATCTCCCCATACCCTGCACCCCTGGGCACACTTATCTCGCGTTCGCTCTCTGACGACGCCGACGACGACGTTCGAGTTTCGCGGGAGGTAAACAACGGCCAATCCGGAGTGAACCCACTCACTCGGTCTTTTCGCCCAACGAAAAGCAAAAAATGTCTGTGTCTATGTGTTTTGTGTGATGAAGATGGAGGCGCCTAGGAACCACCAGGCCAGCGACTAAAATGGCGTACGAAGTGGGGACTGCAGCTGCTGGGTATGATTGTCACGCGACCCTCTGTCCGACTGTCGGTAGAAGGTACAGCAATGCTTGCTGTCACTACGAAGCGGAAAAGCAATGGTGGTGAGCAGCTGGAAAAGCAGCTGGAAAAGCAAAAGCCCAAATTGAGATGTTCCCAATGTGTGCTGCGATGCCATTCCTGTCATTCGTGGTTAGTTGGTTTTTGCATTTTTCACATGTTTGCTTCCAGAAACATTTCAATCCACCACCATAAACACCACGGCCAGTACACATTCATCTTTCGCAGCTCGAGAGCTGCTGTGGGAGGTGAAAATGGGGCGGGGGGGGGGGGGGGGCGGAGAGGGAGCAAGGATTATTGTAAACATGTGCTGCATATGTGCCATAATAATGGCCGCTTCCTACCACGGAGACGACGACGACGACGACGACGATGACGACCTGACGACGGATGTGACCGCGCGCGCATTCCCGCACCGATAATAATCATAGTGTAGGCGCTTCTGCGAGAGTGTGAGAGAGATTAGAGCGCTGCTGCTGATGATGATGATGATGGTGGTGGTGGTGGAGGTAGCCCAAGCGGTGATAATGCTAGTGATGAGCCAAAAATTGCAGAATGATGGATGACCTACTACGACGTCGAGTAGGAGAAACGATCGCCACCCACAGTTCCGGTTCCCCTTTCTCGCACACACACGAACACACACACACACATACGGGTGCGCACGTGAAGGCAGAAAGGAGAGGGAGGAGGCGCATTTTACGAATCATTTTGACCATTGTGAGCGTAACGATTGTTGATTCCTCGATGGGAATCTCGCCGCGAACCGCGAACTGAACCGTCATCGTTCACCGTGTCTGTGACGTGTGCTCGCGGTGGTGTCGAGTGTGATTCGTCCGTGCCTTCGTCCGTGATTCCGTCAGCGTCATGCTCGTCCATCGTCATCAAAGCAGGAAACGTCCATCGGCGGTTCTCGCGAGGAGAGCCGTGCCGAATGTTGGTTTGGATTTGGGTTTTTGGGGGGTCGAGGGGGTTGCACTCGATGATGCGTCAGGATTTTTGTGCCACACCTCACACACCCTCACCCCTCTTCTATGCTACGTAATAAATTGTTTCCTCTCTAGTGTGATAGAAGAGCGAGGTCGGGGAGTTATGATAAGAATAGCGAACGATGTGAGCCGCTGGCTGTCAGGTGAAGAGCAACATATTGTGCACGCTAAAGGGAGCTGCTTCCGGTTACTAAATGCTTTTCCGCTTGCGCTACTGGCCATACCAGTGAGCGAGGCGTAAACAAGAACCACACATCGTGACCTCAGCAAAGCATAATTTCATAGTTCGGTCTAGGGGCAGCAGACATAAGAGACATACATGTTTTTGCGGCCGGGGAAGCGAAACCCATATCCAACGAAATCCACGAAATCAAAACATTCCAAACAAAAGGTTAACTCGGTTCTGTTTGATTTATAGGCGAACCGGTGGGTAGGTGGTCCCCCCCCCCCCCTCCAACCTACCCATCGGGTGACACCGGTACCTCCGGTGATGACCATCGAGGGGACCGTAGGATTGGGGTTTTTGGTCGGACAATAAATCGTTCGTTCCTAATTGACACTTGAATGGGTCCTTTGCCGGCTCCTTTTTCACCTTCACCTTCAAAAGCAACTAGCACACACACACGCGCGCGCAGAGAGAGACAGTATCGCACTATATCGGAAGGTAGATAGTGTTCCTAAAACAAACCAACCCCAATGGTCGATGGCCGTACGGTCAGGGGCCTCTTCTTCTAGCGAGCGCACGAGGTCGTCGCAAATGCAAATGAGCCGCAGGCTGATAATGGAATAATAAATTATTTTAATGCAAAAACGCGAAGGAAATGTTGATTAATTACTTATTTATGTATATTAGCGGCGTCCTGGTGTCATATATAGAGCCTGCGAGCTCAAGCGGCTTACTGGGTTTGATGACGTGTCCTGACTGGTCCTGAAAACCAGAACCAACCGGCTTAGTAACACACTCCTTTCCGTGAACTACGTTTACACTGCGGGCAATTGAATACTGCAGCACAAAATACGACTTTTTGAAGAAGCCAATCAAGGCGGCATTGGATAGGAATTTTCTTATTTAAAACATTAAATACATTTCGCCAAATCACATACCCAGCATGCTTACGCCGTAACCGAGGTAACCGTGGCAGACCGTGATGCTTCCCCGGAAAATCACATCGCACGATGTTACATGATTTTAATGCTTTCCGCGTCCATGTGGTCGTGGACGTGGTCGGCGCGGTGATGCGGAGTACTTTGGCACAAAAACCTCATCAAACGTGTGTCGAATTTTCCAACCTCCTGTTCCACTCCTTCCGAGGGAATTTGGAAATAGCTTGAAAGTGCCATTTGCTCCCTTTCACCAGGGACCACCGCCGACGAGCCACAAGACGACGTCGATGAAAATTACAATCCTGTGTCAAAACCGAACCGAACGGTGCCGCGTATGCCGACGGAACTTCTTTTGATGGAGAACATGTTTTCCACCACCACCATGTTGGGGTATCATACCGTTTCGTTCGGCACTTTCAGCACACGACGATGCCGCATTTGATCGACGGTGCCGTCGCCGTCGCTGTTGACATCATAAATTTCCCAAGCCATCATTTATAGCCATTTTCCCGCCCGCGAATAGTAAAAGCGAAAAAGAGACCACACACACACAGAAACAGTAACAGAGACACGGAACGATAGAGTTCTCAGAGGGAACTGTGAACCCACCTGGCGGTCCGCATGGATGCCGCACAGTAGCGGAACCAAGTAGCTGGGATTTTCTTTTCGGCAAAACGCGACGAAAACGCGAGGCTTTCGACGGAAAACGGATAAATACTGACAACCGTTCAATCGAAAGTGAAATCGAATGCCAAAAATGTGTCACGTGGTGCGTGGAACGCGAACTCTGGGCGCTTTGCAGGTTGGCAGGTTAATAAATTTCCCTCCCACCACTCCGTGACGGAGGTGGAAAAATTATGGTAAAAGTTGGTGGCAATATTTACGTCTCAATCATCGTTCGGCAGACGGCTAGCACGACGAAAGCAGCGAATCAATACCTCGGCCACCCCCAAGAACAGGGCCCTAGAGACTGATGACGTTTCAGCGTCGAGAGCGTTCAACCCGAGAATTGTAAACTCGGGTACGTGATGGTGTTTCGCATTTCCCTTTTGAACCCAGGAGGTCCCAGCAGGCGTTGTTCTGGGTTCAAAATTTAACTTCCAACACTGTACATGCGAATTCCAACTTTTCCAACCCAATTTTCAACGACGCAACGACGGTCTGCAACGATGACGCAAAAGGCTTTTCCACCCCCTTCCGGAAGCAAGAGTTTTCCCGTATACGCTTTTTCGTTCACCCCGAAAAACTCC
Organism: Anopheles darlingi; assembly: GCF_943734745.1. Lineage (NCBI taxonomy): Eukaryota > Metazoa > Arthropoda > Insecta > Diptera > Culicidae > Anopheles > Anopheles darlingi. Next base: position 64,750,551 of record NC_064875.1, read on the forward strand.
GGAACTACTACTACTTCAAACGCGCGCTGCACACTCGAGCGCCAAATTGCGTCGACCCACAATGACACACACACAAATAGACGCAGAAGGCGACGGAAAACTAACGAACTTCGACATTGCGTTGCCGCTAGTAGCTTTTACCCATAACCTCGAAAATCCGCCACGGAAAAGGGGGGGGACCCCGAGTTTCGAGATTGGATTTATTTGCCCACCAGGCACAATACTTCGCATTCCGGGCACGAACCACTCGACCCGGGGGGCCGGGTGATTGCACAAGGACGCGACTCTCCCCGGGAGTGGAGTGGCGATTAATTGCACCTGGGGAAACCGGGGGGGGGGTAACCGATGGCGATGAGCGATGAGCGAACTACAAACAACGGCCGCCGGTCAAAGGTCCATAAAATGTATATTTATTGGTGCTCGAAACGCAAAGCAACCCTATACACACACACACACATTGTTGGTTGGTGCCCTATTAATGGGATGGAGCCGTTTTACCTGGAAAAGAGGTTTCGGCGTCCGAGAGTTTTCTTCGAGAAAATCACGATGTCACTGGGCGTGAAAGATTTATTTCCTGCCCGGCCATCCATTGTGACCCATTCGACCGTGATAAGCCATCGATTGATGGTTGCATTCAACCGTTTTATGGGACCAGAGGGTGTAGGGACGGCCCCGTTGGATGGTAAATCGATTCCCACTCCAGGAAAGTTGCGGCGTTCTTGAAAACACCTTCGCGCCATTTAAAAAAAAAGTGAAAGCTCCGTGTTTTGAGTCGCTACGTGAAGCGTTGCACGATTTCTCGAATTTCTAGCGCATCCCCAATCAAGGTCCCAATTTCTGCGTAAATTTGTCTGAAGATTACATGCAACATTCCCAACGGATCAAAGACTGATTGGTGTGTGTGCGCGCCCAATTGCTGATTACACTGAGCAAACAGCCGGCCAAACGTTGAATCTTCTCAGAAGTTGTGTCCGAGGTACCGGTGAAAAAACCCAAAAAGCCTTAGCAGCTCTTCAGCAAAACCGGACACACCTTAAAGCACTTTAAACGCTTCAACGAGGCCTGCGGACTATCCTCGACAGCCTCGAGACAGCAGTAAAAGCAGCTGTGTGCTCGCCGGCCATTCGACTTTTGCTGAGTGACTTTGCGGACCCATTTCCCTCGACTCGGCGACTCGTGCGCCCACCCTCCCCCCTCCCTCTCCGACGTATCGTCATCACTAGACGAACACGACGAGCACCTTTTTTGCGGCCATAGGATCCATCAAACGCCACATAAATTATGCAACGGACAAATTTACTATCAATTTCTACCCCAAAAATGTTCGGTGAGTGGCCTTTTATCCAGCACCCTCCCTTTGCGTGGGGTCCATTTCCTTCCTGAAAGCTCAAACAGCCGGACGGGGGAGAGGGGAATGAAAGCGACTCCGCAAGTAATGTCCGGGGCACTGCGCCACGAGGATGCCTCGCGGCTAATAGCAATTAATCTTGACCATTTTCATCCCTTTAGTCTTTCTTTTTCGTTCTTTTTTTCCTCTGTGCCCCCGCGAGTGTGTGTGTTGTGGTGGTGGTTGCCAAAACGAAGGATAATTAACGACGACACAACCATTGTCGCCGGATTGTGCAGAGCCCTCTCTGGTGGCACTAATTTATACCATTTGGCCCCGCGGACAACAAACAACAAAAAAAAAAAAATACGTCGCCCCCGTAATGTGGAGGCCGTGCGGATGGTTTTATGCGGCAAAAATGCGGTCCCACCGCTGGTCAGCGATTGTCATCCCTCCAGCTTATCCAACACACGCTAGTGGCCTACGAGAGGGACGCTGAAGTAGTGTATATGCAAAGGAGGCACTCCGCTAGTGACAGTATATCAATTACTCATCAGCCTCTGGCCGACTGTTGACCTGCGGCTCTTCGCTGGTAGAGGAAGGCAGCTACTATACGAAGTGATAAGCCCGCTATAAATACGATTCAACCTCTCCGGGAATGTTGTTGGCCTAACGTTAATCCGTGCGTGTGAGTGTGTGATTGACAGTTATTATTGAGTGCCCTTTGGTGCCAATGAGATTACTACTACTTAGCCCCCGGGTATCGTTCCCATATCAAGTGATGAATCTTTACTAATCGAGCACCAACGAGGTCAAAGTCACTTCTCTGCTATCTTGGAGTGGAGTGCAACATTCGAGCCCTATTCCTATTATTCCCCTTCCGGGGAAATACTTCTGAAAGTGACATTCCCCAACGTACGTCCGTCCTGTCGAATCACGCCACAATCGTTAATAATGCACAGTGGGCAGGGCAGACAGTGGCCAAAATCGATTTACCATCGACCATCGTCTAAACGACGATGCCGCAGTCGCGATACACAAGATCACTCGCGGCCACGGCCACGTCGGCTGAATGGTTTTAACGGCATCGCGCGTGCCAATCAAGTGTTGTGTGATTCATCATAGCTCATAGCTCCGGCTCACTCACTCACTCACTCACTCCGGCCTGGTGAGCCGGCTCATCGTCAGCCAATCCGGCCCAAATTGGCCGGACGGTCGAAAAACACAAACACTTGACACCACCGCCAGCCGTACGCAACGACGGCGCGAGGCGTTCGTTCGAAAGTTTGCGTGACTTCGCGCCGTGCGGATGCCGAAAAGGAGGTGGCCACCTTCCCTCACCATTTTCCGGTTTCCTTTCCGGGCCTCACCGCTGTTGACGGAAATTGAATGGAGGAAGGAAGGCCACAAGGATCATGAATAAAAGATAGTGATCAATGTTTGTTGCCGTCCGTCTTCTGGAGTCGCACCCATCCGTTGCATGTGTTGCCCACAACAACAACGACAACGACGACGGTGAAGGTGAGGAAGGAAAGCTTTTCTCCGTTTTCTCAACTATGCCCCTCGCCAACCCTCACTGGCCACATCACCTCGACACTCGCCATTCTCAATCTGTTCAATCGGGCTTCGGTCGTGGTCTCCTCGCTGGACCTCGAAGGGCGCACGAGCGAGTGTCCGTCGGCCCGAAAACCATTATCCAGGACCTGCTCGCTGGCTCGTTGGCTGGCCAGTGGATGAGCTTTTGTTTACTCTTTGGATTTTTTCGCTAAATTATTGATCGACACTCTCGGCCACTGGACACTGGACCCTGGGCAGCGGCCATACTTGCTGTGCCAGCATGTTGTCCTTGTGGTCCGAGACGGCGAGCCCAGTCCATGTGGCTGTTTGTGTGTGTGTGTGTGTGTGTGTGTGGGTAAGGAGGGTTGATTTACAAGTTTTATTGATTGGCTCTGCGAAGCGATTCCTATCACAGCTTTACCGGTGGCCATCGACGGTGCTCCGAACTTTGTTTTGCGAACAGACAGCAGACGCAATTCACGGATATCAGCTCGATAGCTGTCGAGATGCGTTGCTGTTGTTGAGGATTGAAAATGACCTTAAGCACTTTATCGTCTCGTTCATCGCCACCGTACTCTGTACTGTTCACAAATACTTGCGAAACCGGTTTTTGGGTGAGATGTTTTGCGATAAAACTGCATGTTCCCTGGTCTTCCCCGAAAACACATTCCACACAAAAACATCCATTTTAAATACCTTCTGAACAACATCAACATCAAGAAGAACAGGCAGCAAAAAAGCAAATTCTCTGCTGCGGTTGCGAATAATGCAAACAGCACACGGAGAGCACACGGCACTCTGCACAAACAGCTCCCTTCCGTTTTTCCGTCGGCCCCGGATGAAGCTGGGCGAGCTTTTGCTGAATCATCATCGGCAACGATGCAACAAGTCATGCGTTGCAATCTGTCTCGAGACCGAGAGAGAGAGAGAGCAAAGGATGCCGGAACTTTGGTGAAGAGAACCGTGTTTTTTTTTGTTTTTCTTCTTCTGCTCTTCCGATCCGATTCCTTTCTTTAGCTCCTGTTGCTTCGCTCGTCCGCAGCATGAGCTAAGCATATCCGTAGCGTGATGTCTGGCACAGGCTACTTGCATCACTATGCTGCATCCTACTGTTCGGAACCGCTTCGGAAGATTAACAGAAAAATAATGAAAAGCAGTTTTGAACTTTTGCGCTGGCGATGGTCCCGGGGACGGCTACACTGTAGCATATCTGCACTATGGATTTATGAAACAAAATCTAACATTTCTGCTTTTCTGCCCCGCCCCCCTTTAATGATAATTCTTTTATCAACAACTAACACGGACCTGGCGGCGACCGGAGTGCGGTCCGGCATCTTTGACCAGGATGACAAACAGCAGGCATAGCAGGCTCATCGGGGACCCAACTTTTCCTACATTCCTACTCTCGCGTGTTTATGGATACGCCGCGTTTGGCTTCATGCAGTTTCTCGAGGACCGAGAGCCCCTCCAAGCCGAGGATAAAGTGCCAAGGATACGGCGGGATCCGGATGACCATATATCTCGGGCGAAGCGGATTATTGCAATCCTTGCGGCGCAGATTCGCCGGCACGCTACTGCTGCCTCTACTGCTACTAAGCCACAGCAAGAGCAAGGACGAAATGGAGTAGCGTAGAAGAAAAATGTGGGTTGCATCGTACCATCGGCTGGCAAATAATATTTCTTCATTTTCACTCTAAAAGAGACTTCGCCCTCCGGTTGGCCACAAGTTCCGGTGCGCTTAAGCCGCCGCCGCAACCGCAATCCGTAAACTCACCCGGCAGCGGTTACTGCGCTCGCTGCTGAGCACGTGCCCGTACTCGCTTGGTCTTGTGTTGACTTCGAAACCAAATCCTAGTGACCCTTGCCCGTATCGCACCGATCTTCAGCTTCAGCACGCCGGGGTTACGAGAGCATTTCCCATCTGTTCTTCTATGTTCTAGTTTATATTATCTTGTAATGACTTTATTCCTACTTCCATTGTTCCTTTTCCCATTGTAGGGTTTGTTATTAAACTATTGTTATTCTTAAAATACCTGAGTAATGGTTTACTCCACGGACATGGAAACGTACCTGCAAGTAGAGGGAAATCAGATAAAATTAATTAATAACGATCGCAAAGAACAAAGCATGTTAAAAATAGATACTAAACCTAATCCTAATTCGAAGCACAAATCGACTAAACGTGTTACAACGTGCCTAACCACGAGCGGAAGAACAACATGTTCGGTATTTACCATCGGCATCGCATGAGCAAATTGTGCGGCAGATAAGGGTCTACTCCTATTTTGCAACCCCTCCACTCCATCTACACCAGCGGTCTGGTTAAGCATAAATAAATGTAAATCCTCTCCAACACCCCTCTGCCACCCCTTGACATTACACCGATTCACACGGATCGATAAAACATTCCGATAGCGGTGGTGTTTTATCGCTCTCTGGTTCACACTCTGGCCAGTCCCACCAGTACAACCGATAGCGATGAGGCAGCCAACCAGCCATCCATTTAAATTTCGGCCAAGGATCTCGACTCCGCACGTTAAGTACTTTTCCCGCAGCAAAGCGGAATGCCTCTAATTTATGTGTCATTTATCCCGTAACGATTTTCCCGGGAAGCTTCGGTGACAGTCCGCTTCGGTTCGAGCAATGTTGACCGAGGTTTTCGGTAGCTAGCAAAAGCTGTTGCGGAGAAGGCGCCACTGGTCCTGCTCCTTCGTATCGGGGTTTTTTTTTAGATTCCAAACCCGTGGCCCGATAAAGCACTCCAGAAGCGCTCCTTCTCCGCAGCCGGCGCGACGAAGACGACATCGTCTTCTTCGGCGCCGCATCTCCGCACCCGCCTCCCGGGGGACCCATTCGCTGTGGTTCGCTTCGGAGAGTGGAATTTATAACGCACCGCACGGCACTGGACCGCATTATTACGCCGGATTAATGAACGCATTACCATAAATCCGTCCCACCGGTTTGCTTCGCCCGAACCTCCATTGTCCAGAGGGAGGTGCGAGGGTGGGCAGAGTTTGCTTCTTCAGATGACGCTCAATGACGACAACAGGACAACGATGCGATGAGCGCGCTAAGCTCTGAAAGGAACGGACGTTGATGTGCTTGGCGTTTGAGAAAATCGATCGGCGATCCGAATGTGTTTCAAATACTGCTTGCTCGAAATGTAAAACCGTGGCTGTGATGGTGCTATCAAACATCAGTAGAGTGTGTCTCTTGATCGAATCTTCTGCATGAAGTGATTGATAATCGCCAGAGCTGACACCAACAATCTGCTGGCGGCTTAAAGGATTAGTAAACGATAGCATCTTTCGTCACTTAGCGCAACCTGTCATTTCTGGCTTTGCAATTTATGTTTGAGCCTCGCATAAATGCATCCTCACTTTAAAAATTATAAGCAAAAGATTTTAGTACATTATTAGCCTTATAACTTTAAAAATTATAAGCAAAAGATTTTAGTACATTATTAGCCTTATAACAGCTCATTAAAAATGCCATCGCGAGTTTAACAGATAATTTCAAAACCAATTTCCAACCTGGCTGAGGAATGAATGAAGATTGCAGTGTAAATAAATTATTGCATGTTTAGAAGTGCTTTCTACACGAACGCAATTGCAATGAAATCCCATTTGGACAGTTCTTAACAACAAATGTTGCTACGCGTATATTGACAAACCTTCCAAAGAGGAATCGTTGCGACAGTCCAGAACACTTCATCGACAGCATTTTCTTTTTTTTCATCCCATAAATCCACCCCAAAGCCGAACCGGAAAGGTAAGCTTAGTGGCCGGCATTAAACCTCGATGACACTCCATCAACTCGCACGCGCCAGGATGCCAATTTAGCCGATGACTCCTCATCAATCACCACCCAGTTTTGGGGGTGGTCGCGCACCGGATCATACCGACAACGATGGGCTAGCGGCCAGCCAGCCAGTCAGCCAGCGATTGGCGAGGATGCAAATAATCAATCCACCATTTTTCACTTTCTCCATTCACTGTCTCTCTCTTTCTTGCTCTCCCTCTTCCACGGATAGGCGCCACGCGTCGACCAGCTGCATTCCATTTTCTCTCTAATGTCCAATGTGTCATCCTCTAGCAGCCGTCGTAGCGTCCGTGCTCGCTTTAACCAGAGCTAGACACGACACGGCCTAACATATGTATTTGTTCAACCGGGATCGCCGGCACCGGCCAGTCAGTTGCTTCAAATAGACCAAACCGAGGGGCACCGTTCTGGGTGCCGGCATGTGTTTGATGTGCGTATACGAATTTGCATGTTTTTGGCACACGTTCAAGCGTAGAGAGACACATTTTGCAGCAACAGCCGAGATGTCGCTCAGCACACTGACGTCAGAGGCCAGCGAAGAGCGAGCGGCAAGAACGTGGTGGCCCGATCCGATGCAACAAGCGAACCTCAACCGAAACTCGATGATGCCGGGAGGGCGGGCGCGCTCCTCGGACGCGCGTGGAATACATTGAAACAAGTTCTACCAGTTTCCAGGCTGCGGTGGAAGTTGCGGCCGGTGCCCGGTGCTCTCACGGTTCTCGATTACTTGACGGTTTGTTTTCATTTTCATATTTTCTTAAAAATCCCTTTCCCCTGAATGGCACCATGTATTCCGTATGCCAGGCACGGCCAGGAGACGCACGTCCAGCGTCTCCAGCCAATGTGGCGAGGAGCTGACCTTGTGCGGGACACTTTAAAGATAACCTGATAGGCCGCCCGAAAATCGAAAACCGACAGAAGGAAAGCAACGAAGGCTTTTGCTTTATGTTGTTCGGTTGCACTCGGTGGTGCTTCGCATACTAAAACACTCGGACAGACAAACCGAAAGACACCAACTTGTTGCTCCGGTCGTCGTCGTCGTCGTCGGGGTGGCTGCTAGCTGGATAAAAGCCAGAATCCAAGCAACCATTTCAATTCAATGCAATATGCGCCTTTTACTCCTCTCACCTGCGTGGTGGTTGCATTCTGTTCTTCTTATGCATTCCGGAATTCGGATTTCCACTCGGTGTCGACGCCCGAGACTCGAGCACAACCTCAACCACAACGGAGACGTGGCCACACTATCGATTGGCCGTTGGCCATTTAAATAACTTATGCAGCGCGTTAGCAGGATGGTTCTGTAACCCGCTCCGCTTATCTCGCAACACTCCGATCACACCTGCCATCTTCCTTTCACCCCGCCCCCGGGGGGGTCACCGAGGTCATGATGGCGTCTACGCGCACACACTAACAACCTGACCTCCATGGCACACGACCAAAATATGAAATAATAGGATGTCGCTTCCCCTTGGTTGAGTTGAGTAACGAGCACCACATTTCATCGATCCAATCCGATCAATACGCCGTCGATGTGCAATTTTTGATGCTGAATTAATGATTCGCGTCCGCAATGGCAGCGGTTGAAGCCAAGTGGAACTAAAGTAACATAAAAAACCCCTCCCTTACACCGTGTGGGGAGGGGAGATCATCTTTCTTTCGTGTTACTTACACATTGGCGCTATGGGCCTTATTACCACTGAATGCGCACAGCTCGGACCCGGGCGAGCCTTATCGGCTGTATGGCGGACCTGGGTGAAGGTTCACGTTTGCCGGTCTAACCTTGGGCGGCCAGGGGAATCCCAGGCTGATAGCACGGTGCTGCGCTGCGCTGTCTCGCAATTAGCACAGAGACACTACTGGGGCTCACGGATTGAAACCACGGACCGGCTCTCTGGACTGTGATTAGTAAGAACAATCATGTATTTCATCGTAATTTCATTGAAAAAAAAAACCGAAAAGAAAAGCACGAACAGTAGTCTGTCATGAGCCTCCTAACCGCTCGCAGCCTTCTTCTGCAGCTGTTCCGCCAGCACCGCCTTCTGTCTGGTGAGGTCCACGAGCGTCGCATTCGCTTTGCTTATGTCGGCGTCATACTTTTCGATCAGCGGCTCCAACCGTGCCTTCTCCCTTTTCCAGTGGTCAATCTCCGTACTGTACTTGTTCCAATCCTCGGTCGCCTTGTTCCGTTCCAGCTCCTCCTGCTTGCTCAGATGCTCGTACTGGTCGATGATTTTCTGCAAAACGACGATACTCGCCTCTTGGCTCACGGGAAGGTTCAGCTTTTGTGCCGCGGCAAGCAGCGCCTGACGCACGCTGGTACTTTGTTCCCGCTGTAGCGTGACGGTCTGCTCGAGCGTAAGGCGTTCGGAGGTGAGCTGAATCTTGTCCTTCTGGAGCCGCTGTACCTCATTGGCGACCGAGGTGATCGCACTGCCCATATTGCTAATCATCTGCTGGCGCGCATCATCCACCGTCGAGCAGTTTGCCGCCTTCGACATCGGATCCGTCGGTACGGTAAGGAGCGAGTTTTGCGTCCGCTTCTGCTCGATCAACCGGTCGGCGAACGGTGCGGACAGTGCATCGCAGCAGATCGTATACGCCCGTTTCATCCCTTCGCATCCCTTCGAGTCTTTGTTGTTGGCCGGATTCACGTTCTTTGCTGCCGGATTCGAGGCTACGAACGTTTCTAGCGATGCGCACTGTACCTTGTTACCGCTGAGGTTAATGCTAGTCGTGCGCGCATCGAACCGGATATCTTTGTCCAGCAAAACAATCTGATTAGCCGATAGGTCGACGGTTTTCGTTTGCCGGGCGGCCATCATGTCCGGGCCGAGCCAGGGTAGCTTGTTGTGCGACAGATCGAGCACATCGAGCAGCGTCAGCAGAACGTTCTCCGCGTTAAACACTTCGTAGATGTAGTTGTACGATAAGAGCAGCTGCTTCAGCGTGTTAGCGGAGGGCGCCAGGTAGCTGAAGTCGACCGTATTCACCTCATTCACGGACAGATCCAAATGCACCAGCCTTCCCATGCACATGGGCGATAGACCGTGGAGGGAGTTGATCTTGTTCATCTGCAGCAACACCTCCTTCGGTGATCCGTCACAGATCACTCGCTTAATACGATTACGGACCGCCGATACCGTTGTGACACTGGCGCCAAGGTGCAGATCGGTGATGTAGTTGTCATTCAAATCGACCGTGCCGAGGGTGTAGAACTGGGTCAGGTTAACCGTACCGTACAGCATATTGGAAGACAGATTCAGGTGCTGCAGGCTGGCAAACCCACTGAATGCACTGCCACTGATGTTGGTCAGCAAGTTGCCGCTCAAATCGAGCGTCTCCACATTGGAGGGCAGTTGTAGTAATGCCTGTCCCAGGTTGAGGCTAGTAACTTGGCTAATCTTGTACGATCCCCTCGTACCATCGTTGATCGGCTCAACCTTAAACACCGCTCCCGAAGCGTAGCTGCAAGTAAACCGCCCCGTACCGGGTGTGGTCATCAATCCATCCAGTCATCCAGTTCGCTACCGCGCGCGACACTCCTCCATCTCTTACCTAGTGAGCACGGCCAAAGTAATGGCGGCCAAGCGCAGTGTCCACATGTTTTTTCCCCGACTGCTTTCGTTGAACTATCAGAAACAACTGATTGCAGCTGCAAAATGTGCGCCTCGAGTAGCGCTTCTCATCTCGCTCGTATCAAGGCCCCAGGCCCGGGGAAAACCAAAACGATTATCAGCTTTGACCGTGCGATCGTAGGGTCATCACCGATGAACGCTACGAGCATCGTTTTGCTCGTACGGTGGTGGTGGTGGTGGTGGTGATGAAGGAGCAAAACACCGGACCAAGACTAGATTACACACATTACAGTCGAATATTTATACATTAGCAAAGCCTATAGTTAGCTGTTTGCAGTGAAATAGATTTTTTTTGTGGGTCGTACTGATAACGGCAGTGGTTTCCCTAAAATGTGATACTACGAGATGTCTGAATCTCTAAAAAAATAGCAAGCTTTTTATTGCCGAAACCAATTTGAACTGCGGAACAAAATCCACTGCTAAGTGCTCTGTGCTAAGTACAATGATCGTGGATATTTCAAAAGAAAGTTTTAAAACTAGGCATAAACGCAAATCCGTTTGTTGCAAATACCACTCGTCACTGGAACAGCTGGGCTGTTCCGTATGCGATTTGTATTGCGGACTGATGAATCCAACTTCTTCCAAAGCATACTATGTCTTGTCAAACGTCAAACATAAGTGTTTGATATACATTTTTTTATTTTTTTATTGGAACGTCTGAATGTGATGGAATTGCCCAAAGTACTGAACTCATTGGCGATCTGTTCCACTTTCCTCACAAATCCAATCCAAGGGATCGTCACTGATAAGACAATCCCGTCCCGTTGGATCAACTAGGTGTACTGCGGAGTATGCTCGCTAGCACAATCGTTGCGAGTGCGCTGATAAGGATGCTACCCCAACATTATGCTCAGTATTGTAAATCCCCCCTTTATGCGCTGACACATGCCAACGATCGTAGCACACAGAGTGCAACAGTGCAGTAGTTTGCCAAACCCGCCAACAACGGCATGTTCGCACCTTGAGTCATTCTGATGCGCTCAACTCGAGTACCAGGCGTCAAGTCAAAGTCAAGAACCGCTAACGCAGCACAAACCACGGCGAGACACTCGATCTGTCTCGATCCCTAGAACTCCGGATATACAGCCAGCCAGCGATTTCTCTGGCTCTCGGTGTGCGATTCGCTGTGGTACCAAGCGAACTTCGGCCGCTTCGTAAACCACATCTGGCCGCCGAACCTCCCAGAGGGAATGTTAATTACATCGCTTCGCTTCGCTTCCCCACCAGTACGCCACCACGAGCGCGCGCCCGTATGTGTGTGTGTGTGTTGGCAAAGTGAGAAGTTCCAGAACGCTAAACGAGCACATGGCTAAACCGCGTCTACAGAATGCAGGTCCCACCGACCGACCGCGAACAATGAAGCAAGTTTGTCTGGAGCGAGCACTTGTGGAGGGCCGCCGCCGCACGGGTTTCCATCGCAAGTATACCACCCCTTCCCCCCCACCCGCCATGGCGGTCGGATCGGCTTTCTCCGGTCGGACTTTTATTGACTTTCCAGCCCGAGAGGGTGATGGATCGGATACGCAACCGGCCGTACCGAACCGTGTTTGGATTGGCGAGTGGCAAGTATTACCTCACCCTCCACCCCTTGGTAGCCCCTCACGTAATCACGACGTAAATTCGCGCGGCAGTAATGAGCTGACATCAGTAACGAGCGTGCTACTGGGTGAAGTTGAAGGTCAGTCAGCAAGACCCCATGAAAGACCGGACCCGGACTAGGCGGCTGGCCGGCCGAGGCCAGCGAAGAAAGAGAAAAGCAGCGACCGATCGCCGCAAGCCGCTGTTCGGACGCACTTTCTGCTATCCAGATGTTTGTTGTCCTCCATGTTTGCGCAGCAGACGTCGACGCAGCCCCGACGCAAGAGGGGATCGCATTACCAATATGGGTGATCGTCTCGCACCCTCTCCGGTTGTGTGTGTGCGTGTGTGTGAGTATGTGCGATTGTAATTACTTTCCAGTCTCTTTCGCGCACCACCAGCTGACTCACGATGATCGAAGGGGTCCGAAGGGTGGGGAATACCGGTACTCGATTAGCAGGAGCAACGATGCTCACGCTGTTTGTACATCTGTCACAGCCCTCCCCGAGCTGCTTGTCGCTCGCGCGACTCGCGATCGTCGCGATACTCTCGCATCAATCTCGCACTCACAGTCTGACAACTTACGTTTAGCTCTCTGCTGCCCTGCCTGAGCACCGGCTAGCGATCAGATCGTAGTGCAGCAGACCTGCCTGCCTGCCTGTCTGCCTGCCTGCCAGATGAACTGCAATCCGCGATGCTCTCGATCTCGATCACTTCGATATCAGATGGTTACAGTGCACCGGTGATGGCGCACCAAAGGGCCTCACTACTGCCCCCCGGGATGCATGTACAGAGGTGCGGTGCGTGCAAATGCACCAACGCACAAACACACTAGCGCCGATACACACGTACACTTGAGCGCAAACGCAACAACTACAACAACCAAAAACCAAAAACTACTCGCAACACACAAACACCAAACACAGACACAGCCGCCGGGAACGGGAAACGGCCGCAACCGGAGAGATTAGCAAAGAGATTCCACTAGGAGCACCCCCTCCTCAGATAGACGAGCGCCTGATGAGTAAGAGGTTGAGAAACCGGAGCAGCACTCTGAAGACGGGCGGGTCGGATGGGAAAAAAGGGGAAAGACAATTACTTAAAAAGGGAAGAACCGTGATGTGGTGACACGTCATAGATGCATATCCAAGTAGTGCTGCCGAACACGCTTTCTTCAATCAAAACCGCAGTTGTCATAAGCAGCAGCTGTACTTGCACACACTAACACACACGCACACACACACACACCGCGACTGGAGTACGGGTCATAAGGTTGAAGGTGCATAGCAGGCTGTTGGCAGCTGCTGCTTGTGCACCATCCACAAGCACACACACACCGCCTGCTAGGACTGTGCCAGGTACCGTTGACAAGACACGTCAAGCAAACTACTCTCGGCACACACTAGTACCACGCAGGGCTACAAGATCACTAGACCAGGACCAGGAACACCAACCCGTGGGGCTTAAGTTAACAGCAACAACAGTGGCGGCAGCAGCAGCAGCAGCAGAAGTAGCAGCAGCGGCGGCGGCGGCTTTGGTCGTCTTCGTCGTCGTCGTCGTTGTCGTTGGCGGCTGTTGGTCTGTTCTTCCTGCAGCGCATTCTACACAACAACAACAGCAAGCACGGTATTGTCGACCAGCAGCAGGCAACCGCGTGTTCTCGTCCGTTCGAGGTTTTCCGAGCTACTATGGCCGAGTGGATAGTAGTAGTTCCGCGAAGCTGTGTACCGTGTGTACTAACAGCGCCGTTTGCCGAGAGGCGTCGCTCACGCCAACGCCGACCAACCGATGCCCGAACCGCGTTGCCGAAACGATGTTTTATTGTTTCCTCTTCCTCCGGGCTGGGCCACTCAGCAGCACTCACGACGCCGACGATATCTTCGATACCATCATCTTAAAACAACGCAACCGAAAAAGGATTCCTGGTTCTAATTCCAGGTTCTCGGAATGGTGAAAGGGATTATTGATTTAGAAAGATCGACATCTTCACCGGTGTTCTACCGGTAATACCCTTGATTAGGAGAGATTGTTGACTATTTTATGGTAAAAGTAAAGTGCTTTTTCTGTTGGTATTGTGCAGCTCTTCCAGGTGCAGAGGAGGCGAATTGAACTTTCAAAAGCAAGCTCTAACCTCGAAATGGATCCTTATAAAACATTGTTTTAGCTGCTTCAGTTCTCAATTAAACTGCTTGAGTTTCTAGCTCCATCAAATACTAATAACATTTCTCTTCTTTATTAAACATACATCAGCCAGATAAAACGTGCTTCCGAGCTGCTGGTACACGGGACTCAGCGCACGATCTTCGAGTCCACGAGCGGTACCCGATACACCGATTTATGTTCGTGTCACTCACGCACCATTTCATGACATTCGTCCGAAAGGTAAGACACCCAAAAGTAATGACGTCACATTGGAGGCACGATATAAAGGCGGGCAGAAACCATGGCGTCTCCTTTCTTCAGGAAGGGGACATGCGGTGGTACGCTCGACCGCGTTGGGCGGATCTATTTTTAAAATCCCGTACGCTAAAAGTATCGGTAAACATCGGTGTCTACCGTGCTTGCCTATCCAGCATCCAGCCGCTTCCCCTTGTCCCAGCCTCATGCATTTCACGTGACGTCATAGTATGGACTCGCCGGGCATTGCAACGCTAGCCGGTCATCCCGTGGTCTGTAGTGATGAGAGTGAATGGCGAGTTTAAGCAGAAGAGAAGAAGGAAACGAGAGAACCCCCCCTTATCAAACAACCTTTCACAAGCAGAATCTGTTCCATTCTCGATGCACTTAGCAGGCAGCGCAGCGCGATGGAATGAAAGCGGCGTTGTCAAGGTGTTGCACAGGATTTCATCGGGTTGCTTTGTGTTGTGCCGAGGCGAGGTTTTGGGTCGCAGCGCAACACAAACACGAATGCAGCCAGCGCATTGGATGGGGGAAAAGATGAAGCCGGATAGAGAAGATAAAAGGCACGATGGGACCACGGAGACTGTCGCCGGAGGTAAAGAATGCTAAATTTGGAACATTATTTTTGTCTTCCATCATTCGCGCGAGCGACCGTTGTCAGGTCCACGATATTCCAACGCTTGCCTCGCCACAGAACAACCGGGAGAAAGCAATGCCGAAAGCGCGTTAGCGTGGCTAATGTACCTACCACCCGGCACCCCTATAGGTGGTGGAACTCGCGAGTGGGATGTGCCGCTTGGTTGGTGTACCGGCGCATTCTGGGTCTGGCGGTCGCCTTTACACGGCAATTCTGTTTCTTACTTAATACCTCCGCTCGTATGTCTTCGCGGGATCGATAGCGATCGTGATCCTGGTACGGGTTCATTTATCTTCTCCATTTGTTTTGAGCGTTCTCGAGGTTTTGTCAAATTTGTGGTTAAGTTTTTGTTTTTAATAATAATGTTAAACTATTTTTAAGGAAAATCATAAAAAACTTTTTTTTTTTTGCTTTCAAATGTTATCAAAATTGAAAGGTTTAAATGAAAAAAGAGTGCCTGGAAAAACCATCTAACAAAAGAACATCGACATGTTCAATATTTTTAGAAACTTATAGTTTTAATGATACTAACGAAAAAAAATAAGTAAAGCTAAAAAAATCTCAAAATATCTGATTTTATTTTCATTATCGGTTACTGTGTGCTTCGAGAACATTTGCCATAAAACCTTAAAAAATAACAGCTCTGATACCCATAAAACAGATTTAAGCTCACAATTAATTAGATCTGTTGTTTTTCATATCAGTTTTTACCTCTTTTTCAAAACAACCACAATGAGTCACATTTATAAGGCTTTTCTTACGTTTTGATTGAGGTTGAGATTTAGAATCCGTTCATATTTATTGCTTTCAAAACATGATATTATTTAATTTTTAATGTTCGTTTTAGTTCCCATTCTTGCTTAGTTCGCCCTCCAGATTGCTCATTACACCCCCGCCGCTACCTGACTCCTCCTCGCGCCAACGAAACGTCGCCTCATTGACTTGCGCTTGTCTTCCCGAAGACCAAACATTCCAAAATTCGCTCTACCAAACGATCAATTAACAAATACGCTTTGTTTACCGATTTCCCCGCTTGGCCGGCCCCGTAACAGAACGTCAAACAGTCTCGCTCGCGTACGCAAATACCACTAAACGACAATCGCATCGCAAGTCAGTCAGAAAATCCCCATCAATTTCCCTCCCCAAAAAAAACCCAAACAAATATTTCATCGAAACGTCATCACGGTGGCGGTGGAAGTGATGGTGTTGGTTAAGTGTCGTTTAAATCCCACAAAACAAACCGAAGGAGGAATTGCCTCTTTCCCCCCCGGGAATGCCATCCAGCGAAGTGTTCGCCGTGTGTTTGCTCAACACATTAGCGACACTTCCAAATGCTCGCAGCCACGACGACGATGAGCTGTTTATCCCAGGTTCTGTTCGCTTTTTCTCAAGTGGATCTGGGGCTGCATTCGATCGTTACGGACTCATTACCATTAGGCTGATAATTAGAGCCCGTTCACTGGCTCGTGGGTTTCGCGTGAACCAATCGCACACGGAACCGTATGACGACAACGACCAAGAACCCTCCGGAGTACCTACCTTTTGATCTCCTCGGACACCTTCTTCCGATACTCGTCGCTCTCGGTGTAATGGATCTCGGTCGAATCGAACCGCACAAAGTCCACCTTTGGCTTCTTCTGGACCCCGGCACCACTCACCGGTCCAGCATCGTCGACCGGTTCCTCCTCGTTCCCGCCCCCTCCCGCACCGGTAGCGAGCATTGCGATCGATGGTGCCGGACTGACGCCCTGCTTGACGCAGGACTTGACACGACCGGATCGCACATCCTTGGACGGCGATAGACGGCGATGGGGCCGCAACCCCACCGTCAACGTGCTGACCGAGGTCGGTGAGGTCGGTGTTGTGGTGCCGCCACTGTTGCGGTTGTTGGCCGTTGTTGGTGAGTGTAAGCGAGACGATGGTGACATCGGTGGCGGTGATTGAGGTGTGTGATGAAGACGCAACGAGACACTCTTGCCACTCCCATTTGGTCGGCCAACCGGAGCACCATCCGGCTGAATCCGGTGCGGACTGCTCCGTTCCTGTTCTTCGCACACATCTTCCATGATATTGTATTGTTCCGTGGTGCTTGCTCGGTGGCTTTAAGGCGCTGGAGGAACCGGTTTCGAGCCCTGCGTTGTTGTATCGTCCCCCTCCGGGGGACCTTCGCTTCGACGCTGGCGCTTTGGAGAACACTTTGGGCGATACAATGTGGTCTACCTCACACACACGCGCACACACGCGCACACACGCGCACACTCACAAGCCTTAGTAGAACCTTAGCAGCGACGGAAATTTTATCTAGCGTCCATTGTTGCCCTCCTTTCACACGGGCTCTCTCTCTCTCTCTGCTTTCGGTTCGCTTCTAGGTCGTCCTGTTGATCGGCGTTCAGCTAATGGAGTTCGATCACTGGAGTAGAGCTGCAAAGACACCCCAGAGAGAGAGAGAGAGAGAAGGGAAGGTAATGTAAATGATTGAATTACAATTAAGCCGGACAATCGCTAAACAATCGTAACGCCGCTCACTTTCGCTCGTCAATGTTTGCACAAAACGCTTCTGTAGCGTTCACGATCGCCGATCGCCAGTCCAGATCCGGACAAACTGGTCCGGTCACCTCCCTTCAGCACCACCAGCAGCAATTTGCCAGCAGCTTGATTAATTAAGTTCAACGAGAACAAGAAACCGCGTCGACCAGCATCGTTTCGTTCGGCGTCCAGCGCTAATCCGGTGGCCAGCATCAGCACCATCTAACAACATACCAGCATACATCGGCCAACAAATTACCATAATCAGCGATCCCTGGGCGTTCCACTATCATCGAACGAAAAAGCAAACAAAACACCCCCCGTCCCCCGGTGTCGTCTCCTCGTCGCAGGCTGCAATTTGCATGTTAAGCGTTTTGTTGTCGAGAATTAAAATCAATTTAAAGAGGCGGTGGCGGCCACTCCGACCTGCTCCTCCGACCGGCCATAGTAGGCTTGTCATCGCGCACGCAAATCGATCGTAGTAGCCATGCGTCTAGCGCACGTCAAACGGTGCACATTGACAGCGTCACGATCGTTACGATCACGTCGCTGTCGTCGTCGTCGTCGTTGTCGTTGCTCATAAATTCATTTCATGCGGTGGCCAAGCCAAGCCGCACGCCAAGTCAAGGCACTTAATGTGTCTGCGCCACGCGAGCGGTCGCTGAATTGATCGGTATTGTCCCCACACCCTCCCCCGGGGGACTCCCACCAGTGTCCTCGCGCCAGCCAGTGTAGCTCGTTTGTCAAAACGAAGGAAAGGAAAAAAATGGTAAAAGAGAAATGATAACAAACCAGCTGGAACTCGTTTGTCTCTCGGTTTCGACTTGCGGGGGCACGAGGCGCCCCTGTCCGATGTTTGCCATTTTGCTCGTGGATTAACCACGAGACAGTGCTCGTGGGCTCCGTCTCCGTCTCCTCTTGGCATGGCATTGCTCGTTGGCTTGGCTCGCTGGCTGGCCGGTTGGCTCGTTGGTTGGAGTGATTAATTAAAATTCATAAATCGAAAATTGGCACCGTTTTGCGTGTGCTGCGGTCCTCCACCAGCACCGTGCTCTGCGATCAAGTGGCTTCATTAGCCGGCCGCGTTCGACGCGTTTTACGCGAGGCGCATGTTTTGCATGCGCCAGACGAACGATTGTGGCGCCAAGGTAAACGCATAAAAAAGGCCTCCCGCCAAATCATTAGCCAACACATACACAAACACGCGCGCAGCACAGCAAGTAAGAATCAAAAGCAAAACACAGAAGAAACAAGAGCACAGGCCCGGCCGAAAAGCTTTTTGGGGTCTTAATCTTGGCAGCTGGACGATCGGTCGGCAAGATTAGCAGCAGCAGCAGCAGCAGCAGCGCCAGACGGAGCAGCTCGGATATAAACGGGCGGGACATGTTTTTGCCTTCAATTTTGCCATCATTTGGACCTCGATTATCCTCGATCGATGCCGGGTGAAATATTGCCCGGTGATCACGTTTTAACTACTCCGCCGCCGTCGAACGCCGTCAGTAATTAATTCATTTTCAATAAACAATCGGATCTACTTAGTTGCCGACGGAAATTGACGTCTGTCCTCACGTACGGTGGCCTTGATTGGGGTGGTGCATGGAGTCGGTGCTGGTGGCCCGGCCAGGGCCAGACCATAACAGTCGTGTGCGCTCATTAGCGATCGTGTAATTGAAGCATAAAATACATTGCAAGCCGGACCGCCCCGTGAGGGTGCCAAAAAGGGGTGCTGCAGCTGCAGGAGTAACGGTTTTTCAAATGTTCGAATTTCGAAAATTCAACTATCGGTGGCAAGAACCTCTCGATTTGTGTCCCGGCTAGACGCTCCTTTGTGTGACACTAGCGCCCTCTAGGAATCGAACGGTGAAGCTTATTTGAACTGCGTTTTTTTAACCGTCATGTTGCCGAAAAAACAAACAAAAAACACGAAAAATCATTGCTAAAAGGTAATTTTAAGATCACTAATTCTTCAAGCTAATATTTTACAATAAGCCAAAATCCCCGGATTACGTCCCACATCTGGATAAAATGTTTTGTCTGTCGATGTCTGCGGACTTCCTTCATTCCTTTCGCGTCATTTGAGCGCGATTGTTGCTCTAGAAGTTGTTTGGAAATTATTTGTTTTTAGGCTGAGGTAATAAGATATTTTATAGTAGATCCAATCGTAGAAACTTGGCAAGAGTTTTAAATGAGCGATTCCTTGCCATTTTGCCATCAACGAAATCCATTTCCTCGCTTACGAGTTGGACGATGAGGACGCAGAAAAGCAAGTAACGCTTCTTCTAACATTCGTTTCCGTTGCCTTTTATCAAACCGTTCCCGACCTGTGCTTCGCAAACAAACCAGAAAAGAAGACCTTCTTCCCTGGGCTTTGTGTCACGTTTGCCAAAGATCCCGTCCCGTCCCCGCTATCTACCCAAGCCCCCGAGGGGTACAAGTGTATAAAGGGACCCCTATGATAATAAAAAAGCACAATTTTGTTGCAAACATAAAGAAAGGAAGATAATGAAGGATGTGTCTTAATTTTAAAGCTGCCAGTTCTGATAACTTTGAACTGGAACCTTTCAATGTGATAGCATTGCTCCCACTAGTCAGATATGCTTTTAATGTTTTTTTCGTTTTCTCAGACAATGCAACAGCAGTAGATGCCGTGATTGAAAACTGTGGCTGAAGTTCATTCAACTGTTGAAACCACCTTCTCACAGCATCATATTCCAACCAACAGATCGTACATGTGTTACACGAGAATATGTAATCATAAACACCTACGTTAGACCATCAACCATGAGATAAACCGTGGCATCACTCTAGTCAATCGGTGTTGTCAAGTGGCCAGAGAGGCGTACAGCCATCAAAGTGCACCGTGAGTGATATAAAGCGATAACACGGGTGATAATGGCTCAAATCTTCATCACCCATCCATGGCAGGAAATGGAACACCGTCGCCTGCGCCGCCTGCACTCGCTGTTATCAGTAATGTGTTGAAAGCACTGATTTGTTTTTAATTTTCCCTTCAAACCAGCCCCCGTGAACCAATTATCATCTAGATAAACCCTCTTAGGAAGTTATCTTGAATTCTTGTTTTTTTTTCTCTTCATTTTCTTACGCGGCGTGCATAGTGATGCAGCATGAGAACCTGAGAAACTTCACCTTCACGGTCCAGAGCACAGAGCACCAAACAATAATGCAACAAAAACGCGTCGTGAGAGTCGAGATAAGGGCCAGCGAAAGGCAAAACTTCGCGCCCACCGGGTAGCATCTTACCTTGAGCACAATTAAATCGCGGGCACGCGTGTACCCGATTGTGATAAGGTGGTGGTGGATTGTCTGATGGCCGATGACTAACGAGAAGCTAACCATGAACCGGAACGCCCGGTTCTATCAACTCAAATCAGTCAAACCTCTAGCATTCGCGCTCCGCTGCTGCTGCTGCTGCGACGAGATAACAAATCAACTCTTTTTAGGGGGAAAGAACCGGCCACCACGGTGCCCGGCGTAATTACTCGGCGCGTGCTGTGGCAGTCGAGTCTTGTCCACGACCAGCGATGTGACGCTCCGCTGACGGGCGGGCGTTCATTCGGGAATTCACCAAATCGCAAGTCGTTTTCTTATTCCGGTATCGGATCCTACACATGATGTTGAACTGCTGCTCGCGATTTTTTTACCTTCACCATCGTCAATCATCGATCGTCGCACTCGTGTGTGTGTGTGTGTGTGTGTGTGTGTGTGTGTGTGTGTGTGTGTGTGTGTGTGTGTGTGTGTGTGTGTGTGTGTGTGTGAGTGTGGAATAAACCGGAAGTGAAGGCGCCTTGCGAAAGGATGCAACCGTGGTTGAAAGTGTCCCTGTTGTTGTGCGTGTTCGGGTTCTTCCGGGAGCTGAGACCCTCGGAACCGTTCGTCACCGAGTTTCTTTCCGGCGAGTGGCGTGACATCGAGCCGGAACAGCTGAATCGCGATGTCTACCCGATCGGCACGTACAGCCATCTGGCGCTGCTGGTGTTTATGTTTCTGCTCACGGATGTCCTACGGTACGAACCACCATCACTACTCTGTTTGCCGATCTTTCGATCTATCGGATCGATGTATGCATCGTGCAATCGTGAAATCGATATCTCCCCGATAGCACAACGGGGCTGCATACCACGTTTAGCAATTCCAAGCAGCAGCAGCAGCAGCAGCAGTAGAGCTGCATACAAAAGTGAGGAATGTTTGCTGTTGAAGGCCAGCCTCAGACGCTGGTCAACGAATGCCTGTCATCGGCGGTTAGCTGCAGCACTCAGCTCTCGCTGCAGTTGCTTTCCCTTTCCCCCCCTGGAACCGGATCCGGATCCGGAGTGTGCTTCTAAGCTGTGCAAAACAGCACTTAAACTGCCAAATTAAACTGACAACTGCCAAAAACACTTTCTGAAGTCTGTTGGGCGCTTCTTTCCGCACCCGCACCGTCGTTCCGCCGCACGTTGTTCGCGATTGCAAATGTCATAAACCATCCATCCTCCAGCAGAAGAAGCAGCTCCTCCTCAGGATGAAGAATGTTCTCTTCTCTCGGCCATACCGGGATAACGTTCTTGACGGCCGCCATCACACCAAGATAGGGTGAACTGAAGATGGTAACCGGGATCAAGATACAACGATGTGCGAGTGCGAGAGTAGTGGAGGGCAAAAACTGGAATTTATCGTTTTATGCCACACCAGGGCGAGGGGTGTGGTGGGTGGGAAGTGCACTTCATGCCTGGCATGCCATAAACTCTTTAAATAATTTCTGCCAACCCTTCCACGTACAAACAAAGTTTGGTGTTGTCCGCGCGTCCGTCAGCTCACAAGCGATGCGTCCGACTTGAGCGATACGAGGATCGACTTGAAGTGCTTTCTCAACACTTATCTTCCGCACCACCACTCGCATGCCCCCCCCCCCCTTCGTTTAGTTTTCTGGGCCTTCTGCGCCGGCGAAAACTATCCATTCCGTTCCGTTCCGTTCCGTTCTGGTCCAAGCAAGCGAAGCATCCAAAGTGAAGTCCTTCGGTTCCGCGGATGATGAGCGGCTCTTCAGAGGCTAGAATAAATTGATTTTCTTTCCCAGTGACAGCGAATCGTTTATTTCTGTCCAATTCACACACACACAAATTCAGGGTAGGAGAAAGAGAGAGCGAGTCCATCCCAAAACCCAGGATGGTAGCCAAATGCAATACAAACAGCCGTCGGTGGTCGGTGATAGGAGTGATTCCCCGAACCCCGTGACCATCTCGTCACCGAAGGGCGAAAGGACATCTCTATTTCCCTGGTCCTCGGTCCTGGTGACACACTCCAACAGGGCGCAGACTAGCGAGTGGAGTCGAATTTATTCAGTCATTTAATTACACACTCAGCCACACTTCCCAGCCTGGGCCAGTCTAGGCCACAGACGGTCTGGGCATACCGGTTTATCAGCCAAGAAGGAGCCCCGTTTTCTTGGCAATGGAGCGCACGGAAAATGAAGTGGAAAAACATCTTCTGAGTGCTCTTTGCAATGATTAGCTATAATACAGTGACTCCAGGGAGCGCGCGTGAGGGCACTGGAGTGAAGGAAGCCAAAGTGAGGTTCTCACTTAGGAGAGGTCCTCCACTGCTTGCGGTGGTCTTCACTGCATCGAGGTTCAGTGCTTGATTTCGCACCGATGTCAGGCACGAGGCCAGGCCAAGCAGAAAGCGTAAGAATTTCTTTATCATTCTGACAGCCGCAGACCTTTAACTGACTGCTTCTGAAGCCAGCGCTTCTTCAGCTCCCTAGAATCAAAGGCATCTTTTCCTGTTCTTTTCCTGTGCCACCAGTAAGGACACGAGCGAGTAGCTGTTTCTTTGCTAGATTGCTATCACTGTTCGTTACACCAGTAACGCAGTTGAATTCCTGGTTCTTACAGGCACTCGAAGCGAACATATTCATGTCGTACTCTGCGCCACTCTTCTTCATTCCCGCGGCATTTCCTATCCCAGCCAAGCGAAACATTTTTATGCCATTTTGCATTTGCATCCATGACGTGGACGTGTATGAATTGCCTGTCACGAGAAGCGCCAGTCCCGGAACTGTCCGGTTGCTAGTTACAAAATTTTCAATTTACAAAGTATCAAAGGCTACCTCGATGCGCGATGAATTAATGCTGAAGCTAATCAACCGAACAATTTATGTTGACCGCGTGCACCAAACACACTCCCGGTGCATCGATCGGTGCAGTGCACCACACCGAGCAGTGCACGGGACGCAGTGTGCCATGAAGTCACTGACGACAAATTAAAAATTTAACCGCCATGAATCTTGTGACCAGCATTGCCAGGGCTTGTAAACAGGCCAGGTTTTCGGACCAGCTGGACTAGTGGCCCACCATCCTCCCCGAACGCCACGCCCGTTGAATGTCATTAATTTTGCATTAGCTTTTTATGCTAGTTGACCGTTTTGCGCCATCTTAGTTTTGGTTGTCCCCTGTTGGTGGCCGCATCTGCAGGTTGGGGTTGCCGCGAAAAAGGCTCCCGTTGCAGCTGTAGCTTCCGGTATAGCCGGTTTGTTTGGTGTTTCGAGATGATTGTTTGGTTTATTTATGCCTTAACTGGAAGACGGAAGAAAACTGAGTGGTGGAGTGGTTGATTAAGTGTGCGCCATACATTATCTCAATCTTCGAGGTCCATCTTTTGTGTAAGTAAATTCCACGAAACTTCCCTTCGTCGTTCCAATTTTGCACGAATGGACGAACAACCGGAGGCACTAGAGAAGAAGTAATGCCATGTAGCGATAGTGCAGTAACGCAAATACGAGATAAAAAGGATGCAGCAACTCACCAGCAAGGTCACCCACCAGCAAGGCTGCAGACCCCACGGCGCATCCTACGGTGACCATTTTATCACATTAACGATTCATTAACATTTTCTCGTCCGGTGACACGGCGCTCGTAGAAGAAGTTTGCTTAACTGTCTAGTGGCTAGTAACTGTGTCCTTCTTGCTTTCTCCTTCTCTCTTAATATTTTCCTCGGACGTGTCATCCTGAACATCCCATCGACTGCATCGCAGATACAAATCGATTATCATCTTCTCCGCCTGTGTTGGCATCGTCATCTGGTCGCTGTTACTGTGGACCGAAACGCTAGCTGCACTGCAGGTTAGTACCAGATATCCAGGTATTCTCTATCCAATTTCCAGAACTAGAGGACCTCAAGTGTAAGGCTTAATTATTCGACAAACTATTCGTTTAGTACACGACACGTCCCCGGGAGGACGTCCTGCCAATTTCTAATATTGGGATTCCTCAACACCGTCACCATATGCACTCTAGAGTGTGTCCGCTTTCCACAGGGGAAATTCCTGTACTGGACAGTGGTGGTAGCTCATTTCGCTGGACTCGCCATATTACTTTGTCAGCACCAAACTTTGACAACCACCACTTTTGCCAGCTCTCTCCATCAAGTGACACATTTTGCGAGGGGTCGTAAAAGACAAATTACCGCTTTCCAGCGCCAGCGTCATTCCATTCGAAGGGAATTCATTCCAAAAACCCCGGACCCGGACCCGGTCCCGGACCTTGGGTACTTGGCTGAATGCCATCAAATGCGCCACTTACTGCTAAGCGAACCT
>NC_064875.1:64783123-64788123 GCF_943734745.1 Anopheles darlingi
CGGGCAGTAGATTGCGGTGCACGGTTTGCTTTGATGGACTTTGGATGGAGACGGACCCATAAAGGACCTGCTCTTCTCTTCCTTTTTGATGGAGTAACAAAGTCAAAACAGTTCACCACGCCATCACCGAGGTCAATCCATGATTGATGGGGGTCAACCACTATCGCCGCCTTCACAGGGGTGTTAAGTGTGAGAGTATTAAGTTGCTCCGAAAACGCTAAAAGCGTCGTCCAGTGACCCTCTCTCATCTCATCGATTCCTTCACCGAGTGCCGGCTGGATCGTATAATTAGTAATGAGCCTGATGAGCCATACTAACGGAAGGTCAAAAGTCCATCATAAAAAAAAAAAAGGGGACCGAATGATGGTTTTCCCCAGGAGAAAAGGTGGCCTCAAATTAGGTGCCATAACACGCAACATGTGAATGTGTGCCACATGATTGCGGGTTGGCTAATCTGGAGCGCGATGTGATGAGATTTTGATTAACCCATTTACCCTCCCAACATCGGGTGGTCGTATCCCGTGGTTGTGGCTTCTGCTAGATGGACCGCTGATGGCGCTCTGCATGAGAATAGATTCCTTATCTTTCCGCTTCATTTGATCTACCTTATAGCAGCAGGAATGTGGCAGCTCTAGTTGGAATTATAGCTCTAGCTATGTTCCGATAACATAAGCAACAATTAATTCGCGGACCAACGTGTGTTCTACGCCGACAACATTTCGCATGAAGCAACATGTTTCATGTAAATTATGCCAACGAGAAAACTCTCGCGCGCACACACACACAGTTTCTCTCTCTCTCTCTCCTACCTAGAACTAACGGGTACATTTTTCATCATCAGCAGCAGCGCCACTAGTACGTGCAAGATGGCAAGTAGGCAGCACAAACGGTAGTGCCCCGTGCACTACCAGGCACACTCATCCGGCCATAAAACAAACTAATAGGGCCCCCCGCGTTGAATGGCCCAGAGATATTTCTTCTGCGACGTACTCGGCATAAATAATTCCTTCGAATGGCGCAGCAAATGGACCAAGGGTGCACAGGGCACGGTGGAAAGTGGGGGACGGGGCCCCGGGCTTGTGCCGCATGTATTGCGAATGAGATGGAAATGGGATCTCGAACGGGGTACCGGATCAGGTGTATTTACACATCGAGAATCTACCCCACCCCCGGGGCCTTTCCCCGGGAATGGGCTAGTGTTTCCATTTCACCTGCACACACACACACACACACACACACACACACACATACATAGCGCCGGCGAACGTTGAAGAGCCGAAGTGGTTGGCCTCAGGCGCTCAGGCGGCTGTCTCCCTTCGTGTGGATGATTGTTTGTTCAACGAGCAGATAATATATTGCCTCATCAGTAGAAGGGAAGGGCCGGGGGGAGGGAGGGAGTGAAGAGCAGGGATAATTCAATCTTTACATTTTCCAGGACACTTGGCTCACCTTAGTGACTTGAAAGGGATGGAAAACCGGACGTTCAGACCCCACCGGACTGACCAACTGACCGCTTGGGGCAGTTTTGAGGGATCAACTCGATTCGAGGCCAGCATCGAAGTGACCGCTGCTCTGTCTTGGATTTTGTGCTGAAACTACTTGGAGTTTGCAGCTCGAGCGAGTGAGCTGCGTCGCTCATCAAAGGGATCAAATGAGCAACCGTTATCGGTGTCAATGTCTCAACGAGACACTCTCGAGAGGATTTCCAGCCATGCAGCCCACCACCAGCACGTGCCTCTCTCTCTCTCTCTCTCTCTCTCTCTCTCTCTCTCTCTCTCTCTCTCTCGCTTTCTCTTTCTCTCTCTCTCTTCGCATCTGCTGGCACTAAATCAAAAGACGCGCGCTTAGAGGACAGGTCGTTCGAGAGTGAAATTTGATATTGGGATTAAAATTTAATAACCTCACGATCTCTCACCGGTGCACCGGTGACACCAACCAACCTGGCACCAGGAGGCAGCCCAATCAATACCCCGCAAAGCGGGCAAAGTGGGATTAGAAAATCGATAAACCAACCACGTCGCGCACGAGTGAGCACGTGCGCGCGCCTGCATGTGTGTGTAATGGTGTGGCAACATATTATCCTCGCCTGGTACACACACACACACGAAATCACACCGTTTTGGGTGAGGAAATTCGATAATCATCCGGTGACAAATTATACTCACCCCCATCCGGGGGAGGGAGAGTTTTGGATGATAAACCGATCATACCACGAGAGTCGCACCACCTCGCGTTGAACTCATCGGGGACACAAGGAAACCGGGTGAAGGGGGGACCATAGAAGCATAATTACATGCGGCTTTGAATTAATAATTATCATCGCGTGCGTTCATACCGTTCATGCCGCTAGCGGAAGTTAAACTGGGTTGGTTGACTGATTGGCTTTTAGAACACTCAGCGCGCTTTAAACAAACACCAACACCAACGTATCACCAGCTGTGCACCAGGGTTTAATGGCCTTCGATTGAACTCACCTTAAAGAAGCCAGAAGGTTCTGTTGTTGTAACATATACCGCTTTGACCTTAAACTATCGGATTTATTGACGTCAGCTGGTCCCAGCAAGCCGTTTCCTGGCGATTTTGGCATCATAGCAGCCCTTTGATGCGTATCGTGAGTCACAAAAGGAGGCCGAGAAAAATCGGTATCCATTCGGAAGGCATGAACGAGCGGGCAGGAACGAGAAACGAGTCACTCAACCGGATCGAAATCCGTCGATCCTTCCCAGTGCTCCAATGGCCTCAGATCGGTAACACGGGACAAGATGTATCCCCGTGCGATGAAGCCATTCGCCTGATGGATGGAATGCAATTGGAACAGAAAATGGAGATGCCAACGCCTTTAGCTGCTGCCCGGAATCGATCCGAGGCGAGTGTTTTTTGACTGACATTTCCAAATCATTTCGGGACCAAAGGTCTCGCTATCCGGGGAACATTAAAATGTTATTCCTTCCATCGATTTACGCTTTTCAACCCCCGGTGGGGAGGAAAAAAAAAACAGCTCGGAACTATTGTTTTCGCCACGTAGTTTTCCTCGGTGTGAAAACGGAGCCGTCGAGCAGCCGGCATTCGTCGCCATTCCAATCGAAGAGAAAGCATCGGACGGGGGAATTACTTGACAACATCCAGCATCAAAGGCTTGCCAAAGGTCCTTCGTCTCTGGAGAGAGAGACAGAGACGGCGAGAGAGACCGTCTTGAGACGACGTGTGTTGAATGGCGAGAAGCATCACGCAGCGCGAGCAGCATTAATGATGCCAGAGCACCAGGCAGGGCATAATGGGCGGCCGGAATGCTAGAAGGTACCCCACACTATTTATCACACAAATCTCATTTCTTCCCTTCCCTCTGTCTCTCGAGGGAGTGCGTTAATATGATTGATCTTACGGAAGAGCTTTCACTGCTAATGATATTTTATGATTACCCACGCCCAGCGCCCTTTTGCTGGCCTCCTGGAGTACGATTCGACGGACAGGGTGGTCAGTAGCAGCAGCAGCAGCAGCAGCAGCAGCAGCAGCTAATGGTTTACTTAATTATGCTAGCCAGTACAAGAATCCTGATAAATTGAGTTACGAGCAGCAACACCAACAGCTGTGCTAACAGCGCTCGGACTTTGCACGAAAACTGCTCCCGATCGCGCATATGTGACCTCATAAATGTGGTTCAATCACTTCAACAAAAGAACAACATTATGCCCAAAGAGGGCGACTTCCTCTTTGAATAGCTCCATCAGGATGGAGCATCGCTCGTTCGCTAGTACAACAACCGACAACTGGTTGAGCAACGCCCTATTCGCATCCCCCAAGTGTACCGTTTATCAACCCACACACTGCTAAGGTTTCAGGGATTTTATTTCATTCGTTGCACATTTTTTTCCAAGAAACGAAACACAACGCGCGGATTGCACATTGCTGTTGTCTCGTGAATCGCCTCTGCCATGGATTCCATGGCCTCCTCTACCTTGCCAACGCTCTCCCTCCCTGCCTACTTAGACCCTACGGGGGAAGCTGCGACGTGAAAAATAAAATAAAAAAGAACGATCTGTTCGGCTTCCTCGTACAACGGCGTTGGAGTGAACCTCTTTAAAAGCCATTCGACAACGGCGTTTCCTTCTTTTTTCTGTTTTGGTTTGGTTCGACATTATTTCTTCCTCGAGAAACCTGCGCCCCCGGGAGACGATATGAAGTATATCGTAAGCTACTTGCCGATGACGATGATGATGGAAGCAGTGGAAGCTGCCGAGCGAGTGCTTCATCCTTTCGTCCTTCACTTGTTCTGTAATGTTCGCTCGCTGCCGACGAGCGAGCGCGCGCGCGCTTTCATACTTCACATTCCTAATCCTTTTGTCGATGGTGCACGTACCAGTGTGTGCGGGTGTGAGTGCTCTGTAACATATAATGTCAATAATAAAGCGCCGAGCGAGCATCAGCTCGTCGTCGTCGTCGTCGTCGTCGTCATCGGCGTCCCATATAATGGGTTTCCTTTCGCGATTGTCTGTGCCTGGCTCTGGCTGTTCGTACTCGACCGACTCCGAACTCCGGTATTGACTCAAGTAATTTGGTTTGTTTAGCCAACGCCAAGGGGGGTGCACCCGCCCGGCGGTTGAGGAGAAGCAGAAAGCAGGCCCACCGCTTACGGTATGCAGATTTGGTGGAACGCTTAATGCTGAAGCCATCATGCGTCGTGGATTCATGTTTTATGCACACGATGGCACGAGTACTCTCAAGAGTGCCTCGCTTACCGCTTTCTGTTCCATTTGTCATCCATTTCATTGTCATTGTATCGCGTCAGCGACATCGACATTGAAATGAAACTTTGATTATGCCGGCTGCAAACGTTCGGAATCTCCACGTGCCCCGTGGTTCGGTTTGTCGAAGGGGAACTCCGGACGTATAAATCAAGCATCAGCTGCATATTGTTATTATCGGAAGTTTTTTTTTCCGTTTTTTGTTCAGGGAGCCTAAGTAGTGGTTCAGCAGCTCACTCATAAATGCATCAATGCGTG
>NC_064875.1:64793123-64813123 GCF_943734745.1 Anopheles darlingi
TTCTGCCCACACACAATCGTCCCTTTTTCTCCCGGGCGCACAATGTGACCAAAAAGGGAGAAATCCAATAACATGCCTTTGCCTTTTGTGTGTGAATGTGTGTGTGTGTGTGTGTGTGTGTTCTGGAATTCATCGCGCATCGGGCGCACGGAAAGAGAGCCCTTGGAGAAACCCCGTCACCGGGTTTCGATTTAATTTCTCACTTTTCCTTCAGCCATTCAGCCGTAATTGAAGGTAGAACAGTTTTCCGCCTCACCAGTCACCCGAGGACTCTTCCTTTTCCCTGTTTTTTTTTCGGTTGTATTTTGACTGGGGAGGGTTTCTAACACAAAAAGGATGTTGGTTTTGTTCCACTCCTAAACTGCAAACCGCGACCGCCCGCCACCTAAAACCATAACGTGCCAAGGCGCCAAGTGACAGCTCCGCCCGGACCGGAAGTTGGCTTGCCGCACTCCGGGGTGGAATTTTGAGCGAAAAAATCCACACACACACACACACACACGCGCGCGCGCTCGCAAACACACAGGGGAGTCAGCATAAAGAGCGTAGAAAAGGGGGGAACGGAAGGATCTCTTTCTCTCTCTCGTTCACCCACCCCAAGGGCCCCAAGGGGATGGCCAGCTTGACGGCGAACGGTGCCGGTGACGAATTGCTTTCCGAGCCTTTTTTCGCTTCTTCTTCTTCTTCTGCTACCTCTTCTTCGGGTTCCCTCGGCGCAACTTCTCTGGTGGTAGCACCGCAATCGTAAAAATTGCTTTTCCCTTGAGGTTCGAGCCTTTCACGGCTCCCTGCCTTTCGTGGTGTGTGTTCGCTTTGTCGGCAGAATAGTTTGCTTTTTGTTAGTGGCCCCGGTAGCGGGGTAGAACCCGATTTGCCTACTTCGGCTATCAGCAACATCATCTTGGAGCAGGGGAGCGAGCGACGAAGTTTCTGTGGTGCTGGTGCGGCAATGTGTGTAATCTGCTTTCAACGGTAATAACTATCCTGCACCATCATTACATTAATGTTGCCGCTTCCGCCGATAACATGTTTCTGTGTGCCTGTTTTTGTGTGTATGTGCTTGTGTGTATGTGTCGAAGCACCGAAACCATTCATTATCCTAGTGACGATGCCATTACCGGCGCGCCTTGACGCGCCTTGCTTTCGGATCTGGAATGGCTTGAAATAGCAAATCTGGTCCACTTCTTTGGCAAGAAACATTTGCTTTCCAGCAGCACACACACCGAGGACACCGAGCACACCTCGTTGGTCCTGTGTGTGCCAAGCATCGCAAGTCAACTCACTCGAATCTCGAGAAGTGCATGCTTCAAGACACACTCTCTCTCTCTCTCTGCTTCGCTGTGGATAATTGATTCTCCACACTCCACACTTCTTGGTTTGACTGCTCACAATGAAGTCATAATGATGACCAGCACTAGCACCAGCGATCGACACGATCGACACCACCAGCAGCAGCCAAAACAAAAAGCAGAATAATGATTAATTGCGCTCGCTACTTGTGGCCACTTGACACGGTCCTAAGAAGCCGGGCATCTTCACCTGAACATACACACACAAACAAACACACTTTACGTTCCGCTGATGGTGCATCCTTTTCAAGAGCTTTCCTTTCGCCTCACCGAGATCGAACGCTGTGGCCTTAACCCGGGGGGGGGGAAAGCTGTGAGCCATAAACATGTACGTAAATCACGCCAAGCCTCGTCGTCGTCGTCGTCGCCGTTGTCGTCGCCGGAGGAGGAGGAACATCATCCGGCGTTCATCTCCCTTCCTATGGAATGATTAAGTGCGGGCTAGCTTTCCCTGGCTTACACTAGGCTCTTGGCTCATGTTTTATGTTCGCTGCAGTGCTATGGATTGGTGGTCGTCGAGCTCGATTCTAAGCAAGGCCAGTGAAAGGGTGTTTTTACACAACTATCAAGCATTTTCGTTGCGATATCGAAATTTTCATATCGCAACAAAACGTTCATACAGAAAAAATCTCAATAATTTTTTGTTAGTTTAATATTCAAAATAAGGTTAATTTTTTATACATGGAGATTTCGTTATATGAAATTTAAATTTCGATATTGCAACGAAAATGGTCTGCGTGCGTAAAAACAACGTATACGAGGCACGTGCTCCCATTGCTCTGTTACTGCCAACGCCGGCCAGAGAAGTTTGCTTCACCGTGATGCCTATCGTCATAAGGCCAGCTGACGTGACAGGAACTTCCTCGAAAGCAGCAACTACACAACACTGTTGCACCTCCCTTCCCATTCGAGACAGACATGACCGCGTTCTAGGCGGAATGATTTCCATTTGCGTAAGCAAATTTTGCGATTCTTTGAAGAAAATTTCCATTTTAAAACTCCGCCGACTCTTCCCCCTGACTGTTTGTCCATCATTTGCACGATCTAGCGAGTGATTACATTGGGGCCAAAGGGCCGACTGGCTGGTTGGCTGCTGCTGCTTCGTATTTAAACAGCTTCGATCAACACGCCCACCGTCGATTGCCTGTCCGATCCGACTGTTTGAGCAAACTATTTACATTTCAAACCAACCATCAACTGGCGCTACGGTGCGGCACCTTTCATCGGCCACCAAACAGACAGACATTGGCTCATAAGAAATTCGTTCGCGGTGAGTAGAAGGTTGATCCAACACGTCAGCCAGCCAGCCAACCAGCTGTTTACGATGAAACCAGTTGTTTGGCAAATCCGATCCGTTATTAAAGCTGTCTTGTCATTTAGCAAGAACCCCGATTAGCGGAGGCAGATACATCCCAATCCCCAGTGTCACCGAACCGGACAGCCGTGCTGCTGCTGCATCTGGCGCCGATCCGGGGGAAGTGTAGAGCGTACATGACCTACATTGTACGCAGAAAGTTGCATCGCACATCCGGTGTTCAACTCCCTCAACGGCCAAACGTAGCACATAGAGCTTCCTCCATTTTTTCGGGTTCAAAACCGAGGGAATTCAGAGAGAGAAAGAAAGAGAGAGAAAGCGACCGTTGAGGGGAAACAAAGTTTTGATAGACAGAAATAACAAGGACTCTTGCATTTCCAGTGTTTTTCCAACCCAGATTTTGAGGGAACATTCCAAGTTCGGGATTCAAGGGCTGGCGCATATACGCAAAACGAACAGGGGAGGAAAAAACTTTTCACTTTGATTCACACTGGCCACCACTACTTGAGGTGTAGCATGTAGGAAATGAAAGTATTTGTAGATGAAGCGTATACCCCCCCGAGCGACTCTACATTTCTACTAGACTCTTCCTTTGTTCCTCCCCCTTTGTTCACCATCGATTGTTCCCGTTCGATGATCCTTTCAATAAGGAGCACAAGAGAGAAAGAGAGAGAGAGAGAGTGGAGTCTATTTTCAAACTTTCCGCAAAAATCTAGCACGCAGAAAGGCGCATCGCGCACCGGGAACGGGACTGCGGTTTCCGGAAAATTGAAAATAGTTTTCACGCCAAAATTCGCGGGCGCGCGTTTTAAGGGCCCCACGCGGCAGTCGAGCACCGCACCGGACACGTCCGTTCGGTTGCGATTGTTTAAATAACGGCCGACCACCATGGCCGGCATGGAGCGTAAACCACAAACTAACGCTCCTGGAGACACACCGGACCACCGCGGGATGACGAGCTGAAGCGTCACGTTTGACCACCGGTCCGGTGGCCAAATGTTTAGTTTTCGGTGAGGTTTATATATTGTACATCCACCGCTCACTCGCTCGCTCGATCGTTCGTTCGTTCGCTTCCGTGTACTAACACTGCCAAATTCCATTTGCTTAATGGATCGTAAAGCGTGACGAGTTGGAAATTAAATTTTCATCATCTTTTCCTCTATTTTCCGCCCCAAAGGACTGGCGACCGACCAACGAGGGTCACATCGGTTTGCAACAATTTTACATCAAATGTGAATCCAATTCCAGCGAGGGGTCACTAGGTCGCTGATGCGAAGGTAACCACGCACGTTCCGGGCGGTCTGGTGTCGGCCGCCCAGAGGCCAACCAACGTCCGGGATCGGGATCGACATTTTAATGCAAAGTGAACGGCATTCCAGCTAGCAGCTATTCCGTAGTTCCATAGTCGGAACAGACACACACACACATGACTAGACGACAACGCGCGCTTGTCGAGTGTTTATGGAATGTCTACAGCCCCGAGACCGATGTAACTGCCGATCGATTCAACGGACCTGGTGGCGTATCTGGTGCTTCCAGTG
This sequence comes from Anopheles darlingi, assembly GCF_943734745.1. NCBI lineage: Eukaryota > Metazoa > Arthropoda > Insecta > Diptera > Culicidae > Anopheles > Anopheles darlingi. The sequence goes on from NC_064875.1 coordinate 64,797,329, forward strand.
CCAGTGCCAGCAGCAGATGCGCCACCTGGTAGCGACAGATGTGCCCGCAGCATCTTCCGGACTCTACTACTGTCAGTGTCACCCATCGTGAAGTGATGATGGTGGGCATGAGGAATAATGAAAATACGCCTACAAAGCACAGCACAAGGCACCGGGCCGAGAACTGGTCGGCTTCCCACGTTTGCATTATGCATTGCGGTTCCGCATCCACTGGCTCTGGCGTCGCCACCGTTGCCATGGTAAACGGATGGTTACATTGTTTCGCTGTCTCTCCGCAGCACTTGGAGCAAAGCAGGCCATGGAGAGTATTTTTTCCGTTTACTTTCTGCTCCTGCTCTGCTGTTGCTGCTGCCCGGATGCCGTATGAATGATAATCATTGTGATATTAATTATCTCCATTACGTTGTGCGAGCAATAAGAGTTGTACATTTTTCACCGTATCCAAATGTTATCGTTACACCGATTTATTGCCTCGCAGTAATTGTCCGGGATCAGCGCTTATCTCGCAGATGGAGACGCATGGTCGAACGATGGAGGCGCCTGGTAGCTCATGATTTCGATTTTGAGTTTTTTCTCCATTTTTCAAGCACTTTAATCAATCAATCCGTCCGGTCGGAGTCAAACCAGTGCAAGTAAACCCTTTAAAGATACTGCTCTCAACTGCAAAACACTAATGCTAGCGCAATAAACAACTTCCCCGCCACGATTGCACCCTTCGCAGAATGATATTTTCTCTATCAAAGGCGACCGGCTTCACCTGTTCGATTGCAATCCGATCCAGCTGCTTCTCTGCTAAGTGACCGTTACCTAGTGCTGTCGAGGTGAAAACAACCCCATTCCAGCAAAGGACCATCGTTCAGGGCTAGCAGCAAAGCAGCAGCACGGTGCTGGCGTGATAAATTATCAATCTGCCACCGAAGTCCCTTTGCACACAAACAAACACACGCCGGACCGCGTGGAAAATGTATCGAAGCACAAATTAAAACCTTCTCGACTCGACTCGGCATGCCAGACAGATGAAGCAGAAATTATTGGCATTTTTAGCATTCCGCTTCATGCTCTCGCTTTCTCTCTCTCAATCTCTGTCTCTGCAGCGATGCCCGGAAGATGGGAGATAAATTTTCCTCGTTACGTTCGTTTTCCACTGTCTTCGAAAGGGTTTCCCGGAATCAGCCACCGCGTGACCAGTGGCGTAGACTTTTTCTCACCAACCCCCACCTTCCATTTCATCCCTTTTTTACCCTTCAATTCGTATTAAATCTGTCCTTCCATTCCGTTGCTTTTTCGCAACAACAAAAAAAGCCCTCCTTTTTACAAACTGCTGCATGGCTGTCTCGGTTCTCACGGTCAGCCACGGCTTTTGGGTGCTGCTCAGGGAGCCGATACCGAGCCCGAGGAGCAGGAATCGATAGCCAGTCCGTTCGACCGTTCGGTTTCTGATTTAACAATTTCGAATCTTCTTGCCATCTTGCGTCTGCTGCTGCTGCAGCTTCTGTCAGCAAAACTTCGATGACCGCTGACCTTCGCTAATGATGTTAAAGAGAGCAAAAAGACACTGAGGGACCAAAAAGTTACTTGAACCGTTTTCGAAGGGATGCGCCACGCGAAACGGATCCAATCTTTCGCTCACTCACATTATTCCCGCATTGTCGATGCTCGTCAATGAATCCGTCACGAGGCATACGTTAGCTATGATGTACGGTCGGTAATTAACCGTATTGAAAGGACCTCGAACCACCGGCCATCTCGGATCGTACCACCAGCCACCGGCCACCCCTTACCTTAAAAGCACATTTGCTGTGTAATTCGAATTTAATGGCATCATAAAACACATTATGACACAGATTATCCGTCGTCGGAGCGACGGGCAGCTCGAAAAGGACAGCTCGTAACAGGTCCGGACCTACGTTTGCTACTACGCTCCACGCTTTGCCAGCTTATTGCCGGCAGAGATTGTGTGTTGCGCGGGCTAGCCACGCGGCATCTTCTTTAATCCAACAAATTAATTCAATCGTCACGTGATTCACGGTCCCTCCACGGATTCGCGTACCAGCCGCCACCAGCATACCATATTTATGTTGTCACAAGCATCACCAACCGGCTGAGCGTAGCTCAATCGTCGAGCTAAATAGCCCAACGGTAGCGGCACGCACCGACGGCTCTACTACGCCCTCTTCTAATGTAAGCTCAGCAAACAATGGCTCCATGGCTGGCTGGCTCTGTGGCCGGTGCGTTTTGGGAGTTTCTTTTCGTTTCGCAATTCGGAAAATTACTTTTTGATGGAACGTGCGCCACCACCATTACCACCGCCCGTGCGCGATGTCACCACCAGCAGCTGGTGCTGCTTGTCTTCGCTTTCCGTTTTCGTGATTTAGAGCTTTAAAGGTTGGCTTGCTTGGACCACTTTACTGCAAACAGAAAAAAAACACGAAACCAAAAAGAACGACCCAGCAAGCCAGCACCAGCGGCCCTCATTTTTGGTACATTTCACGGCTCGATGATAAACCTTTAGCACATCAAACGAGGTCCTCCACCTTCTCCTCCTCCTCCTCCTTTTCCTTCTTCTCCTGCTGCTACCCGAGGCTTCTTACGCGTTCTTCGCTTTCCTGCGGCGAGTGATTTTTATTCAATCATCCACGCTAATCATTTTTTCCGTTTTCTCGCCTTTTCTCGCCACCACCGCAGAGCAATCGATCGATCGGTCGACGACTGTGGGGCCTCCTGCAAATTGCCGACGCGCGCGTCTGCACCCTCGTGCTGCCGTCGATCGGAAGCTGCCACGTTGAAAAGATGAAGTGCTCAATGTCTCCATTCTATCGCTGTTCTGTTCCACCAAACGTTTTATGGTTACTGGTGCCGTTCACTTAGCACCACTTCGCGCACAGCCTAGAGACAGCCACAGCCTGTCTGGCTGCCTGTGGCCACCGCAATCGTGGCACATCGCAAGATAAACACCATTACCGGCAGCTTTTGCTTTGCGTCTTGAGAGTTTCTTTAGGGAGGAGCAAGAGGGACGGAAAAAAGAGAAAAAAAAGAAACCCTCCTCCACTCTACGGCCACCAATACCGCGCATTAAACAAATGGTTCTTGCACGCGAACACGTGCGTGTGTGTGTGTGTAAAATACTTTGCGACAATTCATTGTACACGCGCGACACGATATGTTGCTTGGGAAGGAGAATCTACCTGATGCTTTCGCGGAACGTTTTGCTCGTTTTTTTGTTGTTGTATTTTTCAAAAAACTTTTTCAAGCTATCGCCATTGTCGCGCTTTGCGATTCTGCTGTTTATATCTGAGTGTCTGTGTGTGTAAGAAACCGGATTGGAACAGCTTAATAGGAAAAGCTTAATAGGTGAAGGTGCAACAGACGCTTCGAAACACGCGACCGCGCTACTCTTTACCCACGGAACACCGAGATTACCGAGCAATGCAATGTTGTTGGCAATGTTCTGTGCGCCGCTCTCGATCCCTTTTCATCGGGCTTTTATGATATTGTTCCGCAGCACGCACAAAAAAAAACCAAGTGGAACAAGAATGAAAGAAAGGAAGTCTTACTTTGCGCTCGGAACATGACACAACCTGCGGCATGACGTGGCGCTGGTTTCCTGTTAGGCGTTTCATCGCTTCGTTGTACCGCGTTCCGGAGTATTGTGTTAGCTGCTTGCTTGCTACCGTGCACCGTGTTAAGCTCGCCGAACACTACCACCACTAGCACCACTATCCACGGCAGTTAATGTGATAATATGTTACCCCAAGTCAACGGCGAACACACACAGCCTCTCGGTACACAATTAGGAAAATGCAGAGAAACACGCCAGGCCGCTCAGGAACATCGAGGTTCTTTTCTGCTGTTGCTGCTGCTGCTGCTGCTACTGCTACTAAGTACCAGCACATCTTCAGTAGCTGGCAGGCATTAACAAGCCCTGCTGTCCGCGCGAACAATGCGCAAAACCCCGGCGCGATTTCCCTGGAATCCTCCATGGTTTTAAAAAGAAACCGAGAAACCACCACAGCAGCAGCACAGCGCAGTGCTGCGTTCACCGAGGTCGATCTGTGCTTGGCACTTGGCCCCGTGAATGGGAAAAAAACGCGTTTATAATTGAGATCCCCCCCCTCAGCAGCCAGGCAGTGAAGATAAAAAGAATAACGAATAAATTCCTCCCACCCAATTCCACGAAGCAGCGGTCGCTGCGCTTCTTTGGAGATTTCATTTTTTTGTACAATTTTCGGAATTGACTAAGCACTGTTGGCTTCAAAAGCGACCCAACCAGTAGCGGTGTGTTGGCGCGTTTGTTGAACGAGAAATTATGATGCTTCATTATGCTACTTAATCGGGGCAGTTTGCAATGACGAGCACCGTCGCAGTCTCCTCTAATCCGGTACGCGCGTGTTCATTAATCCCTTTCGCTCGTTCGCTTTCTTGAGCTCGAGCTAGTGCTGCTCCGGGAGTGCTGAAGTGACTGTCGTTTCACCGAACGGCCCACGTCTGGCAGCAAAGAAAAATGGGGATTCGGATAGCAAGATGCACTCCCCGCAATCCTTCAGGAGCCGCTCCGGTATCGAGTGCTTCGAGATGTAGGTCAAGATCACGATAAGACGAGGTTGACCTTTCGAAGAGCCTGGCATCATTACGATTGCAGCGAGCGTACCTTGCGAATGCCATTCCAGCATACCGAGAGATGCCGAGTTCCTGTATGACGTGATTAGGAGTTGAAGTCTCTTTTACCAACTTTGGTTCCTCTTGCCTCTCGATATCCGCAGCAGCAGCAGCAGCAGCAGTAGCAGCAGCAGCAGGAGTGCTTTCGATGTGTCCTCGATTCCGATTTAATTTATTCCCCTTCCCTCAGCGTGTCTCTCTTTTTACTACCACAGCGGCAGTAGCTCGATTTTTATATGGCTTGGTCATTTAATTTTTAAAATGCAATCAATTCAATGGACATCGCCATCCACAGAGAGAGAGAGAGAGAGACAAAGAGAAAGAAAACGGTGCGTGAATGGCGAACTCGGTGGTGGTGGGCATTGTTTGTCAACTTTTCGACGCGGTTCGACCTCCCCCGGATCACCGGATCACCGGAGACCGGAATTTCGAACAATCCAAATTGAATGATTTCCCCTTATCTCGCAATCAGCCTTTCCTCGGCCCGGGGAATGGACCGGACAAAAAGGTAAACAATCCATCTCTTGCCAGTGAACCAGGATGGCGTTGTCGCACGCGCCAACCGCGAAAGGAACAATGCCTCGAAGTTTCCCCTCTCTGCTCCTTTCCGCAACCCATAATCGTAACAATTTATCACCAATCAACTTTCACGGGAGGCTTCCATTTTTTTTTCGCTCCCGGTACGTTCCCGTTCCCTTTTCTATTGTTCGAACAGACGACGGAATTCGGTCGAGAGATTTGAAGCGCAGCAGCAGCGGCGGCGCGCCACGTGTCCACGTGTCCTCTAGGTTTTGCTATTCAATTATCGAACCCACAAAATTCACGGGAAATTCAACCCAAAAAAAAGATGTAGATAAAATTGAATTTCCCGCCGAGCAGCAAACAACAGAACTGAAAAGCGCAAAGCAGCGTAACATAAGGGAATTATGGCGCGATCGTGGCCCCGGTACTTCCGGTGCCGGCGGGGCAATGCTAGTGCTAGTGGTGGGTTAAAAATGTATGAACTAAATTTATTTGAACGTGCAAATATTGATCCACAAATGTGCACCGGGCAGCGTGCCTGGGGTGGTGGTGGTGCTGGTGTACCAATTCCCGTTTGGAGATTTATGCTATTCCGGTTATAGCTGGTTTGGTTGCTGGTTTATGTGGACCGCGTGTGTTTGATGAAGTGTGCCCAGTGCCCCGTTTGATTCAATAATTCGCAAGTAAATCGCATTTGTGGCTTTTTACGGTGTGCAAGTCCGATGACGATCGCGTCGTGAATGGTTCGCCAATCCCGATCGAATACTTTCCCGGGGACCTGGGCGGGGGACTTTAACATTGAATACAATTAGATCGGATGTTTCAAAGCGCCCTCCCAGAAGCTCGTAGCTTTCGTAGAACGGAATGCTCAGCGAGTACCTTGTAGTCCCTTGGGCACCATCACCGCCCTTTGGACCGTGGCCAGCTTGTTCCCAGCAAAACCCACGGAACCACCGGAGAGCCCCCTGCTCGGCATCGCACGAGCAAACAATTCGCTATCAATATTTATTTTATTACAAGAAGACACACAATCACGGTGGTCGCCATCAATCCCTCCCATCCCACCCACCCATCAAGCCACCTTTCCCTCACCTTTCCCATTCAAAAAGTGAAGCAACAATTCGATACGAACAACGAGACCGAGACGAGACCTGCCACGGCCTGGATTCGCAATTCGATTCGGATTTCCTCGAAGGCGTTGTCCGCGTCTCGAAGATTTGCTTGCCCTATTGGTGGGGGTAGACACGAAGACGAAGGCGGGAGGAAAAGCAAACAAACCAGAAGAAACAACGATAAGAAGTTATGCAGCCATCGGCGGTGTTAAGCGGTGGCTAGCAGATTCTTTACGTTTGCGTTTGCGTTTTGTGGTTACAATGGACCACTGGGACTGGAACCGGCAACAGCTCTCGCTCTTCCGAGAACTTCAAGATCGGTCCCCGGAGAAACACATAAATCAATTAGCTTCATCCGTACCGAAAACAGCGTCAGCGAACCAGCCGGTGTCGGTGTCACTTGTTCACTAATTCGGCACGATTGGCATGGATTTATGTGCCCGGGGCCCGGCGCTAGTTTTAATGCGGGTACTTAAGGAGCTGCAAAACTCTGCCGGCACAAGTCAATAATCGAACGGAAAAAATCTTTCTCCTTGGCGTAAGTTTCAAACCATGCCCGGTACACCGGTAAGGGTGGGTTTCATCGAATTAAACTTTTGCCATCTCCTCGACACCTGCTTGACACGCTGGTCTGGCCACCCGGAAGGTGACCCAGAAAAGTTCCCCCCGGCCACCAAGGTTTGCGAAAATTAAATTCAATCTTCTGCAACCACGCGTTCAATCTCCAAACTCCGCGCCATTCGTGACTGCAACTGCGACCGTACCGGCAGCACGTCGTGGCCTTGGCCTGCACATAAGTTTGTCCCACATCCCTATGCGCCCTAGGTACGTGTGGTGTGTGTGCTAGTGGTGGTGGTTAAGCTACTCTGCCGTTAGCCGCTTCGGCATGTGCCAGGTGATGACAATTCGCACGAAGGCGGAATTGATGAGCGGATGCCATACGCGCGCGTGCACACGGGAAACTCGCGCCCCTGGGGAGAAAGGAGACGGAACGTGGCTGAGGCCAAGGCTGCCAGTATTGCGAACGAAAGTTTTCAGCGTACCAGAAACCGTGACACAACTCATTTTCGGGCGACACGATCGATCGCTCGAGAGCGCTCCAGTGATCGACACGAGCGTGGCACGATACCAGCGCGTCTAATGTAATGATAAAGTTTGTCATTGTGCCCTTCATCGGGGCTTCCAAGCGGGCTGCGAGTCTCGTACCTGGAACAGTGGTCGACGTCAGCGTAGCGCAAACTCAAACAAAACGAAGTGAGAGATTCTCGGCATCATTTCGGCAAACAAATCCCTGCTATTGAATGGTGGTGGTGAGACACACCTTGTACCGGTTCTAATATACCTTCCGCTACAGTGTTCGTGTGGAAAACGGCGTAGGGCGCACATAAGCCTCGCGTCAAGCCGCCCGGCTCACCGAGCGAAGCCCTCCATAATAAATTACAAATCATCTTCTAAGCCTCCTCCCTCCAATGGAGAAAGCCTTTGAGCAAAGGTTGCTGGCACGCTGGCGCACGAGCATAAAAACAACAGAAGCACGAAAAAATGCCCGGAATTGCTGAGAGCAAAAGATGGATGAAACACGCGCCGCGCCTTGGAATGAACTCGCAGCAGCAAGGAGCACGCAGCACAACAGCATCAGCGTTTGTTACAGCGAGAAGGATGGATCCTGTTCAAGGAAAGGATGCCAAAGGCATGCCAAAGAAATAATAAAACATAAAAAAGGCGTTTTCACCTGACCCTACGCAGGCCTTAACGCCGGTCTGCTCTGAAGAGTGCACCGCACTCTGGAGAAAACCGACAACCAACAGTAACAGCAGCAGCAGCAGGCTTTCAACCTCATGGCCCCGAGGAATGTTAATGTCATGCCGACACCGGATCGCATGAAAGCTGCTAAATTGCAGAAAAAGAACCAAAAATCCAGCTCGAAGAGAGAGAGCAGCCCAAAGCCATTTCGCGGAAAAGGGGGGGAAATAAAAATCCCGGGAAATCGGTAATGGGTATCGCGATCCCTTATCATTCCACGAATTCTGAGTGTGGGTTGTGGTTGGTTGTGTCGATGATAATAATTCACTTCAATGGTACCGCTGCCTGTCTGTGTCTTCAGGAGCACCAGGGTGTGTGGCTGTCTAATTTTCCGAAGCCAAGCTTAAACTCAATTTATATCGATCAGCGCGGTTTGCTTCAGAACGGCGAAAACCATACCAGGAGGAGGATGTGTATGTGTGTGTGTGTGTGGCCACAGCACAAAGCAAAGGTGAACGTACCCATATCTCCTGCCGTACAGGGGTTTGACAGCCAGCGTCTTGATTTTTTCCCTTTATCTTCGAGCTTTTTTTTCTCCCAAACGCTTCTCGCTTACCTTTGCTGCTCTCGGTAGACCTCTTCCTCCTGGTGGTGGTTGAGCTGGAGTTGGATCACTTTTGAAGCTCGCTTAAACATGTTGCTGTTGTTGATGTTGGTATCGATGAGCTGGGGCTTGCCATATTTACATCGTTGCCGCATTATCCAGCGATTGACTTTCAATGTACGAGCAACTTTATTTCCTCACACAAACACTCAACGCCCCTCGCACACCCCGATCCTCGCTCTCTCCTCGGACGTTGTTGGCCACTACCAGCCACCAGGGAGCACACCGCCGCCACCACCATAACCACGACACATTGAACCGAACCGGAATCGATATCGTTGCTTTCGCTCCTTTCACCATCCGGGACTTGACCCCGGGATTGAAGCCGTTTTTACACAGGAGGTGAAGAGGGGTTAATGTTTCACTTCATATTAATGTTGCTACTGCTGCTGCTGCTGCTGCTGCTGCTGCTGAACGGTGGTTATGTGGTTCTCTTCTCACCCTCCGACACGAGGTTTGGTTGGTTGGGCCGGTTCCCCCGTTTTCGATTATTTCGTCAACACTTTAACCATCAGAAGCAGAACTCCATCATCCTCTCGATGCACGGAATGGTGGGCCGCCTCCCGTCCCCCGTCTCCAGCACACCATTCACCACTAAAGGATCATTCGAATTCGGAATGGCACTAATCCTGCTACTGCTGCTGCTGCCGTATGATTTAATACAACGATGCTCACTTGCCTTGTGCCACAGCGGGCCACGTAACCGAAAAAGGACAAAACCGCAACACGTTTCTGCTCCTGCTGCTGGGGCTGCTGGTGCTGGTGGTGGTGGTGGTGGCCTACGATTTTGGGTTGAGTGATCACAGCCACAGCGCACAGAAACCGGAGATTATCGCACCTCACGCAAGCACGTGCCCCCTTGTGTTCGCTCGCCAGCAAGATCGCCAGCAGCACCTCAATCACTAAAAGCACACCACACGACGTAGGGAATACACACACAGAGAGGGAGTACGACAAGTACACAGCCAGACACGAACTCACACACAATACTACACCGCATTCGGATGGTCGGTTTGGATCACATTTCCAATCAACCACACTACATCAACCGAGTTGTTGCTGCTGCTGCTGCTGCTGCTGCTGCTGCTACTGCTAGATTTGCATAGATCGACGACGACGACGACGATGCCGGGACATTATTTATACATTCACCTACTTCATTAAAACCCCTCGGGAATCGAAACACTTCACACGACTACTCGGCTGGCTTTGGCTGTAATGAGGAGGTGGTTGGTTGGAACATTTTTCTCTCCTTCCCCCGAACCATTATCATAGCTTTCCAATAACCTAACCACCACCCCTACCAGCCAGTCAACCCCGCGCAATCAGGCGTCCCCTCAAAGGATGCCTCTTACTTCACACAAAACAATCCCACTCCATCCACAGAGGGGTGGTTCGAAGGGGATGGAACTAGAAACCAGTGGCCACACACAATGACACACAATAAGGGGTTCGATGTGTGGCTCGGTACGACACAAACGGTCAACGACCACACCATCGACGTCCTACGACGATGACGACGAGGCAGCCCACCAGCTGGCACCGAAGAGACCAGATCGTTAGCATGCAGGGGGTGGTGGCGAGGGGGTGTGTTTCCTGCTAGAAGTGGGCGCTTGGGCGCGGGTGCTTGGCGTGTAGCCAGCCAGCCAGCCAGCCAGCCAGCAACAACCCCCGAGAAGGCTTTCTTCATCTAACGATTATTATCCTTTTGAATAATTTAAAAGCAGTAACACACCAGTGTAAGCGGCACCAACCGACCGCACCGACCTGAGGCCGGAAAAGGAACGCACCCTCGGCCCGGCCCGGCTGGTAAGTACGTCACGCGGCATGCCTTCTCGCGGCCACGGCCAGGAAACACCATTGCCACTAGTCGTCGAAATCCCCAAAATTCCTGAATCCTCGCCATCTTCCTCGGTGCCTCGGTGGTTTCCTGGTGTGAGCGAGCAACAGCAACGGACACATTATTGTCACCGAACGTCACCGAGAGTGTGGCGCCTCCATTTTTTCCTCCTTCCCACTCTTTTAATGCCTGCCTTTCAGCCTGAAAAAAAAACGGAAACCGGATGCTGACTTGGTTGCAATGATCACACACCAACACACACGCACACACACACAGGATGAGCGTGAGCTGACGATAATCCGCGAGCACACCGCGATACCAGCTCGATCGATCCGTTCCGGAATCCCGATCCGATGCGTATGACGTCCCGGCGAGTACTACTGCTGGCCGTGCTTCTACTGCTGCTGCTGCTGCTGCTACTGGAGTACAGTACTACTACCGGCAACCGTCCTGGTGCCGGCTCGCTGTACACCACTCCAGTGTTCACTCGTTCTGCGCATCATTCGGTACCGATGAACGACCAGCAGTGAGAGACTTCGAACACGATGTGGAAGCTGTGGATCGCGGTGAATGGCAGATTTGGCATGGAAAAGCCGCTGTTACTACCCTCTATTCGACGTTGGTCGATGAACGCGGTAGTACGCGCCACTCACGCGCGATGAATTCCCCACTTCATGAATTCATCGCGTGGTGGCGTGCGTGCGGCGGCAGCCGGTGGCCCGAGGTGGCGGTGATGCGTCTCAGCTGGTTTCGGAAAATGCTTTTATCGCTCCAAAACCTGTTGATTCGGATTATCTATTATGTTGTGTGCGTGTGTGTGTGTTCCTCGTTTTTTTTTCTATTTCTATTCAGCTCGGTGAATCCGTGCCCGTGTCATGAGGGGCTTCACATGATTCATGCGTTTGCGACGATGCGTGTGACGTTGGCGTTATGCTGCTTACGATAATTTTGAATTTATCTTTATGATTTATTGGCGTTTGAGTTACATATTAGGATGATTAACGTTTTAAATGTATTATTTTTTATATATTTCTGAAAATAAACGTAACCAAACTTCTATAAGTTGATTTAAGCTACATAGTAACCTTGGCAACGCTAAAGAGCAGAATGATTATCTAAGTAAACGTAGGATTATAATTAAAAATATGGACCTTGGAGTGAAATGATAAAAAAGCCTTAAGTTAATGCCCACTAACAGTCACACAGTACGTCTAGAAGTAATCATTTTCAGCGCGAAATCGTATGCAAACATCCAATGGAATTCATAAATCCCCCTTCGACCAATACCAAAGCATGTGAAAATGATCACCAACCGGCAAACGGGCAGTTGCATGCTCAAATGTCAAAAGCCGGATTAGAAAAGAAACATCGGAACAATAAACAACTTCAACGCCGCGCAATCCACGCGGCAGCGCCTGCCAGCCGTCCATCCTCCTCCTTCCGTCTGTCTATGGCTGACATTGATCTTCATCTCCTTTCGCTCCTGCGTCCTTTCCGTACGCGTCCGGCGAGAGCAAATTTGTCTTTCCCGTTAAACCATCCTGTCACAACGTTGTTACATGTACGATGCGGTGTCGGCGCATAGAACGCGCGAGAGTCATAATCTCCCGCGAGACACTAGCAGCAACAACAGCAACACCAGCGGATGAGAGCAGCGCCATCATCGCCAGGGTGGGCATCTGCACCCCCCACTTGTTGGCTATCAGAGCGATGGGCGTTGCTCCACCACCATGTGCATGCTAAATTTAGGTGCTCAGCCCAGAAGAATTCGAGAAGCAAAGGAGGGAAAGGCTTATCCGTGCAATGCAACACCGAGGACCTGCTGACTGACATAGCGAGAGGCAGACAGGAGAGAGAGACCGAGAAAGATCGAGAGACATTATGAGAGATTTTGAAAATGCCCATCCCCGTGATGGGCTGGCGCGCAACGCTGAACGCTCACTCACCGGCGCGGATCAACCTGCCATCGCGCAATCCAGTGTCGAGATCGCACCCGGTGCTGGCAGATCGCACCGTTCCCGGCGAAGCTGACAGGTGAATTCGGTTCAGCACCTTCCGCGTTCCTGCCATTTAACGGTTCGCTTGTTTGAAAGCCACAATCTCGGGGGAGACAGCGAGTTGAGTGTTTATTGACCCAATTTCACGTCCATCGCAATCACGATCGATTTGTTTACCTCGTGTGTGTGTGTGTGTGTGGTCCTCCCGTGCACTGAACCATTCATTCAGCTGTCGTCAAAGGATGCTGTGACTGGCAGAATGGCAAAGTGGCGATCGTGATGAAGCCATGGAGCTCCTCATTCAGAGCAGCGGAAGGCTGAAGAGTGTCCTTTCAAGTGCAATCTACCACGGACGATGGGAGTGTGTGTGTGTGTGTGTGGGTGGGTGGGTGTAGAGGCTAGAATAAAGGGAGTAGAGGTTACAGAGTATCTCGCGAGTCTAATTATATGTCCGTTTAATTAATAACACCACAGCTTAATGGCAAACAAAACGAAACAACACCGTGACCACCGTGAGTAGTGTGCTCGAGACCGGCCTCGAGAGTCGAGTGTGAAGCACACATGCACAAGTGCCCGACCGCCTGTCCTGCCTCCTAAGCCTGTGGTGGTCGCAATTTGACGCAATTTCACACGCCTCGCGCCAACTAGCGCTCGCCGCCGAAGTGACCGAAGAGAGAAAGTGAGACAGCAAAAGGCTGCAGAAGCCGAAGAAGTAGAAGAAGAAGAAGAACAACCACACAGGGAATGCCAAGCTGGGTCGTGTACCAGTGCCAGTGCACCTAGTGTTCGCAGGTGGTATCCGGGTGGTGGTATGGCCAAGTGAAAATTATCGTCCATGTGAAATAATTGCCCACGGGCTGGTGACAGCACGTTAATCGTTACGCATCGTTAGCTTGGAGTGTGTGTGTCGGTGTTCGATGCTCTACTTGGGATCCTGCATCCCCGGCGGATCATCAAGTGACTTACGCAAGCAACGAGCATTGGTGGATTTATACTTCAAACAACAACATTGTCCATTATGGTTTCCGTTATGTTAGCACGCTCGCAACCACCACATACGATGCTGCTGCTGCCACCGCTGCTATTAGTATTTGCGTTGGGTGAGTTAAAGTGGGAAGAGGATTCGTCAATTGCGTTGCTTCAACTGTAAAATCGTTTTAAACAACAGGAAAACATTCGCTCTAATCATTCCGTTATTGTCAACAGATCGATTCGATTCAAAGGCTTCTGCAGATAATCGTTACTAACAAGATAGAGAGAGAGAGAGAGAAAACACATGCTTTATCAAATTTCAATCGCTTTTCCCTATGATAACAATATAACCTGCTCGCACTGCTTACTAATTTCCTTGTACTATCAGCAGCAGCAGCAGCGACAACGAGGGACATTTGATTCCGTTGTTTAATTAGCAAAGCGATGAAACTATGCAACCCTCTGCCAGCCTCAAAAGGGAAAGTGCGCCGTTCGCATTAACTAGCAGCCGCCACAACAACAACAACAATAACAACAAGTCGTCGTGACACGATAAACGCAAAATAACGAGCAACTGGCGCTCATTACATCCATCACCGCACTATCACATCCCATCGTCACGGGCCACGGGATGCGGTTTTGTTCAACAGACGGCAACGATGTAAAGAGAAAGAGAGAGAGAGAGGATGTTGGCGCACATTAATTTATGCAGCCAGCAGTAGCAGCAGCAGCAGCAGAAGCATCAACAGCATCCTACATAAATCCATCCGCACTGTCTCGATGCGGAGAAGAACAGCAACAACAGCTACCAAAAGGCGAACAAAAAAACAGGGGGAATGCACGAGCAAAGCCATCGTTAAATCGGGCAACAACGGACAACATAGATTACACTGTCCTGTCCTATACTGCCCTGCCCTGCCATGACCTGGTGCCTGGTTGAAAAGCGGGTGTGAAAGCCGAACCGAAATCACGTGGCGCATTGGGTTGTTCAAACTCGTTAACAAGAAGCGTGGTAGAAGGAAGGGGGAAGAATAAAGGTATCAGATCTTCGGAACAGTCCACTTACGTAGCGTGACATCCCCCTATTGGACACCTTTTGTGCCGTGCTAGATTTCGATTGCAAATTACAACGAAACGTGACTTCATCACCTCACTTTCCACAGTCCGAGCATACGGCAAATGTATGTGTAATCCAATGAAAATCCACCCTTTCTATCAGAATACCCCATCCTCTCGAATACTCATGAGAAATGGATACGTTCGGCACGAAAATAAGCGACGCATCGGAATGATCGGAAGCACCGAAGCGAGCTGGGGAATGTCTTCATCGCCTCTATCGGACTTCCCACTTCTTAACAACCGTGAGATAAAACCGAGAGGGAAAAAGCGGAGAACGTAAAGAGCAACCTTCAAGCGCACACACACACACACACACAGGCACGCCGAAGACGAACCACTTAACAACCTGGCCGCTGTCCGCTGAGCTGTATAAACAATGTCGCACGCTTCTGTCCACGGTGGAATGTGGGTTTTGTTGTGGTTGTTGTTTGTTGGGTTGGAAAATGGATTTCCTCTTCAAGCCACCGTCCACCGTGATGCGCAATAGCGGCTTTTAAAAAGCAGCAATAGTAGCAGCAGTAGCAGCAGCAGCAGCAGCATCACGACACGACACGACACGTCTGTCTTTCGCTCTGCAATCACAATCCTGTAATCCCGCTCATTTGTTACGAGGTGCGTAGGTCCGATCTACGTCGTACCTTGTCGCTGCCGGCATGCCAAGAAAGGAGAGGCGCACCGAGACGCGTGATTTGAAGATTATGTCACTTCCCAAGATGGATTCTTGACATTACCTCCCTATCGCCGCAAACCAAAAAAAACCACACAAAGAAGAGGGGCTATCGGGATCTGCTTAAAATAATCAGACCAGACCTTTGGCGGCGACCGTTTGCCGTTTCCCGATCGGATTTCCTCGCGAAATGTTTTGCGAATTTTTCATCCCAACCGCACATTGTTTGTCGTAGCGTGGTAGTTCCTCTTTGTGGCCTCCGCCTGTCTGCCTGCCTGACGGAGGGCACCATCACGCTGCGTGGTGCGTGAGTAACCGGCACGGCAGTCGATCACGGCTGGGCCGCCGCGACTGGCCACAGAACGCGAGAACCGGTTGGAGAGTAAATACAATTACGACACACACACACACACAGCCCCGCAAGAGGCTGAGGCGTACCGTATGTCAAGCAAACTAGTTAAGATTGATGAGGCGCATAACGACCTCCTGGTTTCGTTCACGGA
>NC_064875.1:64818123-64828123 GCF_943734745.1 Anopheles darlingi
GGAACTATTGCTGTTGCTGCTGCTGCTGCTGCTGCGAGGAAGCAAAACCCGAGCGTCGGTCGGACAGCAATGACGCCCACGGTGACGCTCCAAGAGAGTGTTTCTATACTCCCAGGAGGGAAGACGGTGCCGGTGATGGTCCGCACGGTCCAATAAATTATTGCTCACTTAATATTTCACCAGGGCCGTTTCGTTTGTCAACACGCGGGGGACCTATACGCCACGCACGCCACAAACGCCACTGAACGACTTAACGAGGAGCCAAATAGCTCAATGGAGTGTGATACTTGTGTCACTTTTGCTTTCCATTCCCATCTATTTTAAATTTCACAAATCTTGCACAGCTTGAAGCGGAGCGGTTAGGGTCGAGGGGCCTGGCCACAAGGGGCCAAGGTGTTGCCCCAAGGCATCGATCACACTAACACGTGATTGCGTTCGGTGATTATCGTGAATCTGATTATCATACCATGCGTCCATCTCTCTCTCTCTCTCTTCCCCCTACGCTTCCCTTCTCCAGATGAGTCGGAGCTTGTTAGACGACAGGACGACATACTATACGACATTCCGCCCTCTTCCGGTGAGCTGGAGGGGAAGAAATCCGGAGACGTCTACAATCGGATGTACGGGGACCGTGTGAATGGTAAGTTGGGCCTCGTTCGCGTTGCCTTTGTGCCACTTGGGGCCAGTTTGCCGATAACTATTAGAGCGTTTAGATTATCTATTTCTAGCGGCAACGACGCAGATCCTCGAGGGTTCGATCGTTTACGGTTACAAGGGTCATAACGTGAATCTCACCTGCATCGTCAATCACAACTATGACCGGCGGCCCAGTCACATTATCTGGTACCATCGAAACGATGTAAGTTACTTATGGGGAGCGGCGAAGAGGCAACGGGTTCTCTCTCACAAGTTGGCATAAATCGTTCGTTCCAGATCGTTGCATACGAGTCGCTGCGAAAACGGGAACGATCGCCTCTGAACAGCATCACCTCGTACCATCTGATACGGAACGCGGAGTTCGATGATGCCGGAAATTATACCTGCGCACCGGAGCTCTACACCACCGCCAGTACGATCGTGCATATTTTGGACGGTAAGAAAGCTGCACCGATTCCGCGTCTGATCGCTAGGCAAAGGGCTAACGAGCGTTTTCATTCCAGGAGAGGAAGTACAGGAGTCTAATGGTGGTCGGGTTAGTGGTGCGATAAGTGGTACCGCGCAGTTGCTGTACGGAGTGCTCATTTCACTCAGCATAATCTACAACCATCGTGACAGAATGAGTTAGAAATGCGAAGCAATGATGAAGAGCGGAAGCATGCATTGTACATACTGTAAATAAAATTATTATAAACCGCATCGCGTTGCGTTCAAGTTCTTACCTGATGTGGGCGACACAGACCCGTTTTTGTGTAAATTACAGAATAAGTGGAAAGAAAGCATATATCTGATGCAAGAGAGTCAACCACATGATCGAAATCATCATTCTTTGGCAGCATAATTCTAAAGATGTGTTAATTCTTGGCGAGAACAAGGATTAATGCCGATAAATTCAAAAAAATCCAAGCGATCACATGGCTACGAAACGGCCGGTTCGAACCAGTTCAAATTCACTCCCAAACCCCTGCAGTATAAACTAGTCGACATCGAAACGGGCTACAACCCTGTCGTTGTTTTGGCTTTGAGGTTAGGTTGAGATTGTTGAGGTTTTTGCGGGAAATTTCTATATTTTTTTAAACGATTTTCGTAAATTTAGTGATAAAGATTAGATAAAGATAATAGCAAATTCAAACCATCTGCAACTTCCGCAGTCGTTCCCGCTGGAAATCTGCTGTCGAAATTTAGGAGGCTCGGAAAGAAAACCGTTAGATACCGGCAAGTTTTAAGGTTCTTGATTCTGCAAGGAGCTGTTGCATTAACGATCGAAATCTTCTCGCAGAAATTCAGTAACGGATAGGCTTTTAATCCTCCAAATGGACCGGCAAGATTCTACCTAACCGGAACGCCTGTATCTGTTTAGTAAGTATCTTACGTAGTGGAAAAAAAAGTTTGTTTACGAATCCTAGCAACCGGCGAATCACTTCGCCGTGTCATTGCAAAGAATTTTTCCTCGATTTTGTGAAGTGGTATCGTAAGGATCTTATCGACTTTTCAGCCCGCAACACAATGGATTCGGTGCAGATGATCTCACACATCGAGAAATCGCTCAACTACTCGGTGTACGACGTGAAATGGATTCCCTGCACGGCCAAGTTCGTCGCGATCGGATCGAAACCGAAAGGCACCGGAGCTCTACAGATCTTTGAACTCAACCGTGGAACTCTGGAGCTGGTGAAGGAGTCGGAAAAAGACAAATCGCTCAAATGTTGCTCGTTCGGAGCTTCGAAACTCCGTGCGGCACACCTTGCCGTGGGTGATTTCGCCGGCAAACTTTCCCTCTTCGACCTCGAAAGGTTGGACGCACCGCTGTATGAAGTGGAGGCGCACGAGGGGATCATCAACTCGCTGGATGCGATCGGTGGTTCGACGATCAACTGTGGAGCCCCGGAGATTGTAACAGGTGGGCGCGATGGATCGGTCAAGGTATGGGATCCTCGGCAACGCGATTCACCGGTCGCACACATCAGTCCGGCTACCGCGGATCCAAGTGAGCGACGAGACTGCTGGGCCGTCGGTTTTGGCGATTCACACAACACCGTCGAGCGGAGCGTTTGTAGCGGATACGATAATGGTGATCTGAAGCTGGTAGATCTGCGCAATTTGCGGCTACGGTGGGAAACGAATGTAAAGAATGGAGTCTGTTCGTTAGAGTTTGATCGGAAGGACATTCCCATGAACAAACTGGCCGTTACGACGCTAGAAGGCGGTTTGCATGTCTTCGATATGCGTACCCAGCACTCCCAGAAAGGATTCTCGTCCGTGCGCGAGAAGACGGTTGGCCAAGCGCTCGGCACCAACGGAGTCATTAGTGGCGCCAAATCGACGGTCTGGACGGTGAAGCATCTACCTCAAAATCGAGACATTTTCGTAACTGGCGGCGGGTCCGGCAATGTGCGAATATGGCTTTAGTGAGTAATGGGATGAGTGATTTGTCCTCAGTTGGTCACTTGATTGAAAACCATGGATCTCTTTCATTTACAGTCACTATCCGGAAAAGCGCAGCCATGATCACACGGATGGCGAGAAGCTGGGTGTCGCCGGGACACTAGAGATGTTGCATGCCACGACCATTTCTACGCAGCCGGTTCACACCTTTGACTGGAGCCCAGATCGTCAGGGATTGGCTGTTTGCGGATCGTTCGATCAAACAGTGCGCGTACTGATAACTACCAATCTTAATCTACATTAACTCGCCTCAGTGCCTGCCGATGCGGCATAAATTTATTTTAATGTTAATATACGCAAAAATGACTCTTCCTTTCATCGATTTATTTTACCTCCATAGCGCTTTTCAACTCAACTGTGAGCTTATTCACTAGTTCCTCGAGTTGAGCCAACGGTTCACTACACGTCGGCCAATCTTCCGACTTTGCCGACCGAAGGCAGCCTTGTCCTGTAAGCCTTGCCGACGAAAGCTGCGAACGTAGCGACACGAAACGTTCCGCTTCATTCTTCCCATCCAAGAAGGCACGCAAGCTGTACTCGCAAAGATCCACACAAAGAGTGACGATGGTGAGGCAGCTTTCGGCGGCCTTCGACCATTGACTGTTCGATTGAGTATAACCGCGGTACGCGTTCTGTAGCTTCTGGCAACGCTTCAACAGATCCGTATCCTCCAACTCGGCAGCCAGCGCATACAGATACCCGTTGTTGGTGCGCTGAGCACAGGCATGCCCGAGGAGCTTGATCGCTTTCTTCCGTAACCGACTGCACGGTTGACCATCCGCCTCGTTCTCTCCGGTGACAATAGCACGGACTATCAGATCCAGAACCTGCTGATCATAGTACTTGTCCTTCAACTCCATCAACCGCTCGTACGCATTCAGTGCATCTTCATAATTGCGCGTATCAACGCTCACCAGCAGATAGTTCTCCCAAACCATCCAATTGTTGTAGTTACACTTGAGTGCCTCCTGAAGAATTTTATGTGCCCTGTTCTTTTCTCCCAGCTTAATGTACGCTTTGGCCAGATTGTTCCACGACTCAAATCCATGGCTCTCGAGGGAGGTATAGAGACGGTAGGCATGTGCTGCCTCTTCCCAGTTTTCCAGCTGCAATGCCGCGTATCCTAGACGCAGCAGGGTCGGTTCTTGCAAGCTGTTGATCTCGATCGATTGTCGCAAGTGTTTGATCGCCGTTGCATAGTCCTTACGGGCAAAATAGTAGTTTCCCCAGTGACGTTGTGCCCGGGCACTCGTCTCACCGGACAGTTCCCAAGCGGCCCGATAGCACTCGACGTCATCCGTTGCATCGCCGAGCATACAGTAGAGCCGAACTGATGGACCGTGCTGTTCCATCAGCTGCTTGATGATGGTAGCCGCTTTGTGACGCAGTTCCAAAACCGTGTAACAGTCGATAACATTTTCCCAGCTTTCGACGCTGAGGTACACATCGAGAGCACCTTTAATCATGCCCAGCGAGACCATCACATCGGCTAGCTTCACCTTCATCTCCCAGTAGGGTATCAGCCAGGAACTGAACGCCATGGAGAGACGATCGACAGCACTGATCGCTAGTGTTTTGTCGCTTCCATTGCCATCGATCAGCTGAACGAGCTCTTCCAGCTGTCTCAACGATCGATCGACAGTTCGTTTATGGGTGCACTCGTTCGCAGCATTAAGGTACAGGACGGCTACACGTGTTGCCCACGGACCGTGGCACTGATAGACTAGGGCCGTTATATACGCATTCAGTTCTTCCATCGTCAGTTGCTCTTTCGGTTGGGAAACGTAAAGAAACTTCCTGAAAACCAGACAAAATGAAAATTTATAATCCGAAACAGCCCCATGCGCCCGTTCCCGGAGCTTACTTACAATTTAGCCAACACGATATTTTGTATCAGAGCAGGTAGCTGGACATCTTCGTTCTCGGATTCATTCAAAAATTTAATCTTATCCAGCCTCACCTCATCATCGAGCTTAAGAATCGTAGGGAGCACCACGTGGCCGTGTGTAAGCGATGCTGCGAGCAATCCCAGTTCATCATGTCCATTCGCCCTTAATGTCAGTTGTGGAAGCGGATTCTGCTGAAACTTGGTACGTACACCCAGCAATCCTTCCACGGATATCTTCACATCCGACCACGTTTCAACCTTGGTCGCCCAGTATTCCGATTTTGTAATTCGTTTGAACTGCACGTACCCGAGCAGGATCTCCAAAGCGAGCTCGATCTTCACGCCCAATTCATGAGATCCTTGCTCTAGATATGTTTCGAGGACAACGGCGTTCTCATTGAACAGCTCATACAGTCCGTGTGCGAGATCGTCGATACAACGCTGGTGAGTGAGCAGATATCGCTGATACCATACTCGGGTATTAAGCTCATCCCGTGTGCTTCGCTTATCGACGATGAGGGCATGGAAGATCCTTTTGCAGACCAGCAAACAATCAGGTCGCTCCACATTCACATTCAACTCTTCACCATCCACCGTAAGCTGTTGGAGCAGCTCGACATTCTTCGGGGCGTTATCGGTCGGGGTATATCGAGGTCCGAGAAAATTCTTTTCCACAAAAGCCAACAGTGCAGCGATGGCCAGATGTAGCAGCTCCCTTTCAGTGGCCTCAGTTTTGTTGGCATCCTTCTCAAGAACGTCCTGGAATGTCCCGGATCCTATCGCAGCAGCCCAATCGGCCAGCTGGAGTTGCTGATAGAAACGGCTTGCACGATCTGCAATTCGCGAGAGAAGCGATCTTATTCTAGGCCAGAAATCCCGCGATAGTGCTTACCTTCATCGGATGGAGGTTCTAGACCGAAAATACGAGTTTGCATCGTGTATTATCAATAAAACTACGGAATAACGTGGTGCGGAAAATTCCGGAGCACGCGGCGTTTTGAAAAATGTTTTTGTTAAAAATGACACAAGAATCTCAGTGTTGCCAGTTGAAATTCCGGTTAATTTGGTATTTTTCGATAAAATAATTAAACGAAAATTACAGATTAATCTCGCGATATCGACATAGATAGGCCGTTCCTAAAAAGTAATAAAAGTTCCACAAAAAATCCAAAAGATTTTTTACTGTGAAGTGGGCATGTGTGTGCGTTTGTGCGTGCGTCAATTCGTGGCAGAACAACAATATTTTTCATCGCAATTTTTTGGAAATTCTCAATCTTCCTCATCAACCAAGGTTCGGCCGATTTCAGAATTCCGCTCAAGCATTAGTTGTCCCGAGATTAAACATTTGCGAGGGGAAAACGGTATAATAATCTGCAACAATTCTTGCTTTTTGCTTGTATTCCCCGTTCCAGCGAGATGGAAGAATCTGGCGATCCATCAAATGGAGCCGGTAAGGACGAAGAGCTGGGCGATTCATCGCCACCGAAAAAATCCCGTTCCGAGCAGGCCAGCCAGACAACCGCCCAGCCCGAGACTCCGTCAACATCGTCCGGTACAACAAGTGCCCGGTCCCCGAAAAGGTAACTTTCATCCGTATCCACCGTCGGTTCTTTGGTTAATTGCGATTTATCTTTATTCATTAAGCGAACCGTCCGCCGTACCTAAAGCTAATGATGAAGGAACACAGAACGAAGGGGAACCGACTGCTGATAACGCCTCGACACCGGAGGCAGAAGTTGCAGATCCTGCCCTTGCCAGGTCGGGTCCTACGGCACGCTCCAGATCCCCGTATTGGAGTCGCCAGGAAACGTTACAGTTTTTAATTCGGGATGTCATGGACCAACATATGGATAACGAGGAGTCGGAGGAGGTGGAGGAATCCGATGATGATTCTGTGCAGCATAATGAGGGGCCTCTTTCCCCGAACCGATCCAGCAGTGGTTCCGACAGCTCTTCCATCCTGTCTTCCGACACAGATACGACGTCATCATCTGGGCAATCCGAATCGCCGTACCGTGGAGAGGGTTCCAACGAATCACTTACACGATCATCGAGGTAATATCACATGCATCCTCATTCGTGTTGCGCAGTTTGTAGCTATTTTGATTGTACATTTTGCAGTTCATCACCGGATAGAGATCATGGTGTGGTAGAGCCCACTACAGTAGCCAGCGTTCCGTAAGTAGAAATGCTCGGTTATCCAGTGGATCGAGCCCCAAATTACTCCTTTTGCTGGGCCATTCTAGCAAGGGAAGGAACTTCGTAAAAGACCTAGAGGAACGGCAACGCTGCGGTGTAGCATTTCGGGCAACGGAAGCAAATCGCAGCTACAGTGCCAGGCTCTTTGAGCGCCGCATCTACTCGTCGCTGTACGTCGCGAAACACCTCGCGCTATCGCATCGGTTGCGCGGCCATAGGGGCTGCGTGAACAGTTTAAATTTTAACGCGGACGGGACCCTGCTAGCGAGTGGGTCCGACGATTTGCGACTTAAATTGTGGCAGTGGCCAACGGGGAAGCTACTGCACACTGTCCAAACCGGCCATCGGCAGAACGTGTTTCAAACAAAGTTCGTTGACAACGGTTGTAAGATGCGGCAAAACCTGGAAATCCTTACGACGGGTCGCGATGGTCAGGTGCGTTACGTGCTGATCGATAACTCCGGAAAGGCGAACATCGATTTGCTGTTCAAGTGCAACCGGCCCATCCACAAGATAGCTATTCCGGTCAACACACCGAGCTCGTTCGTTACCGCCGGCGAAGATGGTAAGGTGCGGATGTGTGATCTACGCCAGGGGAAAATGGAAACCCTGCTCGACGCATCGTTCCGTTTGTACAGCGTAGCGACGCATCCGTTGGATTCGCAGTTTTGCATCACTGGCAACGATGTGTCGGTGAGCGTGTATGATTTCCGGAATGTACGAGAACCCCTCAAGAGGCTACGAGGCCTTCGTAGAAAGGTAGCTAACGCTAACGGATGCCCATGTTCCGGTAGTGGTCTCATTCACTTTTCTTCTTCCTTCGATAGAAATCACATGCCAGCATAACGTCGGCAGTTTACAACCATATCGGCACGGAAATCGTGGCCAGCTATAGCGATGAGAATGTTTATCTATTCGACAACACAGAGAATGGACGAATAGTGAAACCGATCGGTTCCTTCAAAGATCATCGGTAGGTAGCCACCGTTAGCCCCCGACGCCTACTAGCTTGCTGATTCATTTTACATACCTTATAATCCCGACAGTAACATAAACACCATCAAAGGAATCAGCTTCTTCGGGCAGCAGTCGGAGTATATAGTAAGTGGCAGTGACTGTAGTTACACCTTCGTCTGGGACAAAAAGAGCCAAACGGTGGTCAACTGGTTGCGCACCGGTCCGCTCGATGTGGTCAATTGTATCGAGCCCCATCCAGAGTTTCCTATCATCGCTACGTCCGGACTATCACGGCATGTGATGGTGTGGGCACCGAAGGGACTGATCGATGGTCAAACCTTACCCCGCAGCAAACCTTCGGACCGCGAACGTGTACGGCTTTTTGGGCGCAGCATGTCACCGGGCTGGACGGGTGATATGTTAATGGATGCCTTCAACATACCTCCATCCGAAGAGAGCGACAGTGACAGTATGCGCTCGTACGATATGTCTTATAACTCCGACTACGATGGCATGAGTCCTACCCATCCCATATTCCAGTGTAATCCCTCCTAGAGACCCTCTCTTCCATTCAATTCTTTTTCTTTCCACTGGCCGTTTTTGTCAAACATGGATTCATTAAGCAGTCTGTTAAGTCATGTTTTTTTTCTGTTTTACTTCTCCCGATCGTGCGATGCGGTGCAGCATATCGCGCATAACAGAAAAAATAAATGATCATATTTGTTGAAATATTGCTGCTTTATTATTATAGAAACCGACGAAAACGGATGCACCCTACCGTTAAAAGCCGTATTTGCTTTGCGTTTGGCGTCGCGATTGTCGGTTGAAGGCCCACATCGCTTCGAGCTCCTGAGCGTTTGCCTGGGCCTTGCTGGCCAGCTGCGTGATGTGTGATTTCTTCTTGCTGGTACACTTCCAATCCCCTACGAGATGGCCCGTCGGAACGTAACCCGTCTCATCTTGCAGCTGACGTCGCAGGAAGTCCTCTTTCGAGGGAACGATGTCGGCAGAGGTGATCTCGATCAAATCGACCTGCTCCACCCGTCCGCGTTTCGCTCGATTTCCACCGATCAGTGCGGCGAGGGCGTTCTCATTGGCGAGATCCTGTGAATCGGTTGCTGCCGATGGTAGCTGTTGGTTCATTGTGGATTGTTGTGCTGCATAATCCTCCTCGGGGCTTGGTTCCGGCTCCGTGTACTTGCGTACCGTTTCCGCAATCTTGGCCGCCTTTTTGGCCACCATTGCCGTGATCTCGTTCGCACTGACCGTCGGTAGGGCATCGACTTTGTTGAAGGAAAAGAAATCGTTATCACCATCGTCCTCGTCTTCGCTGGATTCCGCTTTCGGTCGTTTTTGAGAGCCGGATGCAGGCGGTTGGTCCACTGGTCGAGTGGTGGTCTGTTTCGTCACACTCGCCGGAACGCTACGTGGTCGATTAGCGACAGAATCCGGTACGAGCCGCTTCAAGAACGATGGGCCAGCAGCTTCCGCTGTAGAAGAGCCTGTTGCTGCTGTTGCTGGTTTCGATGACGACGGTGCGAACAGAGCCGTCCTCGGTTTAGGCAATAAATTTAGCAAGCTAGTCGCTGCTTTGGGTAACGCTGCACCTATCGTAACTTTGCTCTTCTTCGTTGCACTGCCTGCTTCATCGTCTTCAAAATCCTTCATGGAAGGGACCGTTATTTGTACCTTTCCGTTGCGTAGCTTTGCTTTCAGTGCGGACAGTTCTTTTGGCGGGGGTGGTGGTGGTGTGGGCAGCGGCACATCCGCCGGAATGGCTTTTTTGTGCAGGAACTCGTCATCTTCCTCCACTTCATCCAGCTCGTTGTTGGTGGCTTGTTTTGGCGCGGGAAG
>NC_064875.1:64830623-64850623 GCF_943734745.1 Anopheles darlingi
CTTTTCCATCGAAGAATCGCAAATTTCTGAATGCAAATTTCTCTGTGGCAGGCGTCGGCAAAACATGCCTGACTCATCTCATCGCCAACCATGAACCGCTTACATCGCCCGGATGGACGGTCGGAGCCTCGGTCGAGGTGAAGCTTCACGAGTACAAGGAAGGCACGACCTCGCAGAACACGTTCTTCATTGAGCTGTGGGATGTGGGCGGCTCGATTAGCCACAAAAACACACGCGGCGTGTTCTTCAATCCCACACACGGTATTATCCTCGTGCACGACCTGACGAACCGGAAGAGCCACGAAAACCTGCAACGATGGCTCGTCGAGATCCTGAACAAAGACGGCAAGGACGTGCTAAAGGGAAATGAGCTGCTGGACATCGATCCGGAACAGTTCCTTGGATCGACGCAGGTAGGAAGCCAACAGCGCGCGCTCGCGACAGTAAGCTCGTAATGAAATTTATCAGTTTCGAAATTGTCAGATTCCGATACTGGTCATCGGCACCAAGCTGGACATGCTGGACGACGCACACAAGCAGAAAATCCTGAACCGGACCTCGGTCGGTAGCATAGCGGAACAGTGCGGTGCGGACGAAATATGCCTCAATTGCCACGAAGCCCGATCTCTTGCGTCCGGAACGACAGATTCGGTGAAACTAGCCCGGTTTTTTGACAAGGTCATCGAACGGAAGTACTACAATCGCGAAACGGGGCGAAAGTATGCGACCAACTACGGCGGTTCTTCGATGGCTACAGGACCGTTCGGAAATCTCCCGGTGTCCGGATCGTCTTTAGCGCCTTCCTTGGGTACCTTCAGCTATCTCACCTCCAACTCAGTGACGGAAAGTTTATCTTAATCCGTTTCCTTCTCCGCTAAGTAAACACCATTCCACACAGATATCAATGGTATGCGTTCCATTTTATTTCGGATCCGATAAGGCGGGCTGCGGCACGAAAATCGAAGGCCTTAGCCAGGTGGCCATTTCATCTGTCTTCCGCCGAGGAAGTGCAAATGCAGATGGTACACCGACTGGGCACCGTTTGCTCCATCGTTGATGACAACACGGAATCCATCGCCAAGCCCCTGCTCTGCCGCGAGCTTCTTGCCGACCAGCATCAAGTGGCCAAGAAGGGCTCCATCTTCTTCCGAAGCCTTCGATAGCTGCGCGATCGGCTTCCGGGGAATCACGAGAAAGTGCACCGGTGCTTGTGGGCTGATATCATTGAACGCAACGCACTATCAGGGTGGTGGGTGGGGGGAGAAGAAAACGTGAAACCGGGTAAAGTTTACCGGCACCGGAACTGTGTTCGAGTGCTCTTACCTTGTCGTCTTCGTGGATAAACGTGCAAGGGATCTCTTTGCGGAGAATCTTGCCAAAAATCGTATCCTCGGCCGCGGGATCAGCGGCCTGAGCCTTTGCCACTTCGTCGGACATTTTTCTGGGACGATTCACGGATTTGTCCCAGAGATTTTCCGAGAGTTTTTTGCAAAATTTTCACGATTTTTTTCACCTTGAAGCCGTCACGTTGAGCAGTGATGCCATCCGAAGCGAAAAATATACAGTGAGGGTAATTAGTTTAAACGTACTGTTACATTTGGTAAAAACCCAATATTTTAAGGGAGAGGGGGTTGTGAAACAATTGTAAAATTATTAAAAATTTATCATACATCTATTGTAGAGAACCACGCTTTGATTGCTGGAGCGAGAGATCCGAGCGCCGTTTTGTTTGAGCTGGGGCTCAAGACCGGGGGTATGGCACGCTATAAACTTGTTTACTGCTAACGAAACTTGCTTTGTGGTATCTCCAAGCAATTTTCTGTAATTTGTGCGATAAGGTAAAAAGATAATTAGGCTTTAATAGGCAGTTTGTCGCTAACTTATTGAACTTGTTTCAGGTGCAACGACGAGCTGTTATCGATTGTTAGCAGAAGAGATTAGTTTCACTGATCTGTGGAAAGATTTCGTGCCGTCAAAAGTTTCGCGTAAGTGCAACGGAGTCGATAATGAGAATTCACAGGGCGCAATCTATTCACGGTGTAAGCATAATGAAAGATAGTCTTAGCAACATAGAAAATGTATAACTACCAATATTGTCCACAGCGTCCAATGGGACAAGAGATGAGCCTGAAACTTATCTATGCCGTCCAGGAAAATCCGTGCTTGTGGATGGAGCGGGACAAGGCTTACAAAAATATTCTTAAAAAAAACGACGCCTGGAAATGCATTTCGGATGAATTCGGAGAGCCCGTGGAGGTTCTGAAAAAGAAATGGCGCAATTTGACGATACAGTACTATTCAAATCGGAAATCGGAGAAAAAATTGGGTAAAATGAATTTGTAAAGCTATTATGGGGAAAGAGGAAAACTTATTATTATTTCTAATTTTATTATATTTCCATTTTCTACCTGCGGCAGATGTGAAGCCGGTGTGGTTCGGGTACGAGCCTATGAGCTTCCTTAATCAAGTGAAAATGAAAGGCGAAGGCACGGTAAGTAAAAGATTAAATAAGTTCTTCCAAAACGAATATGTTCTAGCAGTCGCTACTGTTCACTTTATAGATCAATCATAATCAATTGCCCCAAGTTTTTCTATTTTCAATAAGCAAACACTGAACAGTTGAGCAAAGCTTGTCTTCCCGTTTGTTCTTTTCGTAAAGTCTTTTGTCCCATGGTTTTGTACGGTAATTGGTATTAAATGAAATGAATTTTTTTTATTCTAACGGAGAATTAAAGAATAGTTCGCGTGCTAATAGATCCCTTATAGTGTCCATCTTTCTTGGACTGTTCCTGGCAAATCCTTCTAGATTGAGCATCGATTCCGCTGGCAAATCATTGCGCCACATGCCGGGTATAAATTGGTCCTCATTCTCTTCTCGATCGAATGTGCCACTAGGTGTGTAAAACTCTGCCGAATTACTTTTCCGTAAAAAGTTATGTAAATGAACGCAACATAAAACAACCTTTTTCGCTATAGCTGGTTGCAGTTCTAATGCTGTTCGTAAACAGCGAAATACTACACTCAAAACTCCGAACGCATTTTCCACAACTCGCCTGGCACGTGAATGACGATAGTTGAAGGTGCGTTCGTGCCTTTGTCTTAGCGGAACTTTGGAATAAGGTATCAAACACAACTCACTTAAAGCAACTGACTCATCACCAAGGAACATATAAGGCACCTCGACAGAATATGGGACACGCAAAATTCGAGGAAGGGGAATGCTTAGCTCCCAGTGCGCTCTTCTTCTTTCCAGTGCCGTGCTTGCCAGGAGATCCCCATCTGTTTCCTGGCATTCAATATTGGCGTATATGAAATTGTAGTTTGCGTCTACAATGGCCAAAAGCACGATGCTGTAGGTGGGCTTCTTTCTTTGCGGCCTCAAGACAACCTGCTTCCCATCTATCGCTCCAATTGCGTGGGGAAAGTTCCACTCTTGTTCGAATTCATCTGCAATTTGTAACCATTCGGGAGTAGTGGATGGCATCTGCAAAAAATAAAAAAGACATTCAACTCCTTACAAATACATTATTTCAATATTATTCATTGCAGGGAAACCGGATCCCAAAACTAGAGGGGGCGTTCAATGAAACAAGTGAAATGCAACCAACAGAAGAATCTTCTACGGAACGTACAACTCCATCTCCATCACCACCTGCACGTCCGCCACCACCTGCACGTCCACCGCCATCTGCACGTTCGCCTCCACCTTCAACCTCTTCAAAACGACAGCCTGGGTCTTCTTGCAAGCGTAAGATTACCTATCAAGAGGCGCATGTAGCCGATAGCTTGACATCATTGGAAAGATCACTTGATCAAGTGGTGGCTGTTGTTTCGAAGAGAAACAAATATGAGGGCATCGGACAATTCGTGGCCGATACGTTGGCAGAAAATGACGGGAGCCGAATTGGCAATGCTGAGTTATGCTCGAAAATTTTTAGTATTTGTGCCCTCGCTACTAAGAAATCTCCTCGTCGCGATATCATCCGTGAGGTTACCGATAAGTTAGAGCAATGTGACGACGAGAAATTTGAATCGATAAAGAGTATAATTGAACATATGCTGGAAGGCAACCAACCGTAATGAATAACTGTCTTTTGATCGATCCAAAGGAATAGGTTCGCTTTAAGATGACAAGAAAATACTTTTAGATACTTGTAGTAAACGGATTGTTACCTTCACAAAATCTTTCAGTGTCTCTACTATGGCATCACATACTTCGGGTACTACACGGGCAATGGTATGCGTGGAAACCTAGAACAATTTTTTAATTAATAGCACAATTGTCCCATCATACATTTTTTACATACTTACCAGAAAGGTATATTGCAAGCTAGAATACATATCACCTGTTGCCAAGAATCGTAGCGCGATGCTAATTCGGAGTAAGGGACTGATTGCTTGCCTCATAGTTGTGTCCTCCTTTTGTATTTTTGGTGTTATGGATGTGAGCAGCCACTGAAAATCCTCCTCCGACATTCTTAGCAAAACTTTCGTTTTCTCCACCTCTGCCATAATATCATCCTTTAAATGTTCCGCCCGGTTTATGAAAATGGGTTTCATCCATTTGCGCCGTAGTCGACGCCGCCTGACTCGCCTTTGGTCTTCAATGGCGTGTTTTAATCTTTGCAATCGAGCTTGTGCAGTTAACAGCAACAGCAGTAATTCGCGGTTGTACATTTCCGATACAAAATCACACTTTTTCGCTTTTCTGGATTTTGAGCCTTTTTTCCGGGGGTTCAGCCCGGTCTTTTTGGGGATCTGGAGCTACAGTTTTCCACGGTTTGAACGGTTTGTACGGCTGTAAAAACCTACTGTACCAAGGAGATCGACGGCGGGAGTTGCAGTTGAGTTTAATCTGTTCTTATCGCGGACGAAAAAGTCCAAAACTGTTAAGAATTTTCCGATTTTTCACAGTGTTTTCTAAACTCGGCATGAACGAAGAGGAGGAAGAAGACCGAAAACAAATCGAGGCCGAATGCGATCCTAAGTGAACCATGGCTTATAAACACGATTAAATCTTGGCGAACCGCACCTAGATCCACCTTGGTTTCTCAGCCTGAGTTGCAAACAGAAAATCCGCCGCCGAATAGCCGTGGCCACACGGGGCGAAAACTCTAGCGCAAACGAAAAAATTAATGTCAAAACGGTTTCGCTTAACCCTTACACGCTGTCAAACTTTTATACGTCCGCGGACTTTTTCGCTGAACCCTTGACGCTATCGAACGCTTTATTTACGAAAATGTAGGTTCTTTTCGTATTGTTTTTGCATTTTTAATATAAATATAACAGCAACAGCAACAATATCGTTAAAAACTGCAAAATTTATTCGGAAATCAACTTCAGCGGCCAAAACACAGATGAAAACAATACGTTTGACATTTCGGCATAAATTTTCGGGTTTTTACCCCTGCCACACGAAGCGAAAACATTTTGGCATTAATGTGCAAATTTGCGCGCAAATTTTCGCCCCGTGTGGCCACGGCTAATTTGTTAAATTTCCCGAGCAAGGTGATATCGACGTCGATCTTGAAAACCACGTGAATTCTTCCGCGCAAGTGTTCTATCTCGGAGATAGTTATTGTTCTGGTGAAAACCGTATGTTCCAGTTTGTGCGCTGCGATCCGCCAAAGGATTCTTGAAAAGAAAAAGGACGAACCGCGACCCGTCGTCCTTGCCGTCGTGTTGCCGTAGGTTTGTTCGCTACGAACGCAGAAGCCAGAACATCGGGAAGATCCTGGTTAGTTATCCTTATTAGATATCCCTGTATCATAACGTGTAGTGATTTGCGAGGGCTCCCGCAAATTGTGAAACGTGTAAATCCGTTGGTGTGCAAAGCAAAATGTGCACAAAATGAGTGGGTGAAGTTTGCGAGTGGCGGCGACGGCGGCACAAATTCATTTTCCTGCCACAAATTAGTGCCGCTGCACGCACATCGAATTTGCTTATTTTTAGAAAATACTCCAAGCTGGTTCGCGTGTTTCTCTGTGGCGGAAAAGCGGGGCCACATGTGATGTGGCACAGGCGGGGCCAGAGTGCGGCAATTGTTTTCATATCTTTCATCGAATGGAATGGTTGAAAATCGAGACCGTACCGTACCAGATCGAGGATATGTGGTGCTATTCCTTTGTACACACCAGATACCTAACCTCTCGTATCGCGCGCTCTCCTGCAATTTCGTCCTTGAACCGCGATGGAGCGACGGCCATGTGAAAGTATTTCGTGAATGAAATCGCATTCGTCCTTTCCGGCCATAGTGTTCTACGGCTCCTTTTTTGGCGGAAACGCACTCGATTGCATATTACGTAAGCAGCCAACACGCCTTCTTAGGATCTCGAGGCAGAAACCGGCCGATATGTTCTTCGTTTGCACAAAATTTCGCAATCGATGCAACCGTGAAGAAAGTAAAAGAGCAGACGACGACAACGACGAGGGATGGCCAAGAAGAAGGGAAAGTTCCAATTCCAGAGCCATCAACCGTCTCGCACGTTTGTCTGTCGTGTGCCGCCCCAGGCGGAATTGAGCAGGTTTTTTTTGTTGTAAGTTTTCCTTTTTGCAACCCCGAGAGTCACGAGACCTACGTCATTTCTTTTGCCACCAGCGTAACGCGCCGGTCACGATTCTCCCCGGTTCCTCGGTATTGTTCGCGAATCGATCGATTTTTCCAGAACCCCCGCCGGACGTGACGCTGCTAGGACAATGTTGAAGGGCAAATGGAAATTTATGCCACCTTCCTCCACCATCACCACCCCCAGCAGGATCCACTCGTTTTCGCAATGCAATAATGATGTGATGACGTTTGCAAACGTGCCTTCTACGATCCTTTTGCCGATTATGGAAAGTCGATGTGAGGTTTTATAGATCGCAGATTGTAGTATGGCAATATCATTTTCTTTTCTACAAAACATGCAGCTCTGGTCACATGTTCTAATGGTACTTATTGCTTATGAAGTTAGTTACCCATAGATTTCCCCTCCATTCTACAAATGTGAATAGCGAACGGATAAAGCAATAAATCTGTGAAAGAGCACGAGCCACTTCTTGTAGGCTTACCGAGCATAAATGATGAGCTAGCAGCCTGCGCCCTATCCTGCTTGAGGCATCTACCAGAGAGCTAGATTATTCCATGATGAGATTACGGGAAATTTTATCCTCGAGCGAGTGGTTTGTCTTTCGTCTCTCATTAATGTTTTGCTTCGTTATCTCGTAGTTATGACGAGCGAAAATTAATTGCTTTTTCATTATAATAACTCCATCACAATCACATCTCATGATTTTCCTTTTGCTGCTATTAGATAGTCACCTATGTGGCCTATTAGTTCCGCTTGTAGGGATGTAAAATCAAAAAACAAATTACGCTAAATTCAATGAATGACTAAATAGACCGCAATACATATCTACAATGTCGTATAAACCTTCTCCCTATTTTTCGTAACTAAATCACGTACGTGCTTCGCAGATCTGTACTCTTTTTCTTTTTTACCTCACCATAAACGCCAGGAGTTTTTTAATGAGCCCTAGCCAATAAGAGAGCCACACTCATCACATCCTACAATCACGGCTTTTCTCTTATTGCGGTGTTTGTTGAGCAGATGCGACATGTATGAGGAGTATGTGGGGCAGCGGTTTGCAAGCCTTTAACCTTGAGAAGTCGAGAAGCTTGGGCTCCCCGTGCACGTTGCAGAAACGTGAATGTTAACGACGCCTACCGAACGATCGTGATGATCGTGCCGGGATCGGCAGTTACCAGACGAATCTCTTCTCCCATGGTTCCTTCTTTTGCTTCTTGCGGTCTTGGAGACTCGAAGAGATCGTGGGTTATCTCTTCTAGGATTTATTGATGTCCCTTTTTGTAATTACATACTAGTTATAGTGAAGCTTCCAACGCTTCATCCAACAGTGGCGCCCCGCGCCGTGTGACCTGTTGCTTATTGGCGAACCAGGGCAGGTATCAGCCACCGTGGCACCCCGATGTTGTTGCCGGGTTGCTTCTTCTTTGAACATCATCGCTTAGCAAAAGACGAAGCTGCTGCGAACGAGTCGCGTGTATCCAAGAGAATGGCAACGGCGACGCGGTTGGCATTCGACCAAAAGGTGTATATCAACCACCCCAGGCCCACCATCGCACCAGCCGAACCACATTGGCACTCCTCTTGGCTGAGGTGCAAGACGCAAAGGTCAATCAACTTGCGCGACGCACGCCGGTGACGACGACGACGACGACGATGAAGACGACGTGACGTTACGGTGGCTGTCTGGTGCCTGCTAACCAACCCAACGCAACCCAAGCTTGTTTCGTCTGCAATAGACCGGCATAAATTATTCAAGAACTATGTGAGCGTTGACGCTTTCTTCAGCGAGAGAAGAGTGTCTTATGTTTGCAAACGTTAAATTTTTGCAAACTAAAAACTGGTATCGGCAAGGTTTTGACGAATCCGAATGATTTTTTGTATGAGCAAGTACTAGAACATTCTATTCGAACAGTAACCGAATCTCATCTGATAGAACAAAAAAGGGCATATCTGATAGAACAAAAAAGGGCATCCTGGTATTCCGTTGATGCGTATTCAAAAACACGTTTAAACAGTTCCTAAAAGCTAATCTAAATCATGGCATAAACTCTGTGGCTGTGCCTGTGAACCCTGCGGCTATCAGGCTCATAAAATGGTTATCATAAAACAAAAATGGTGTCACACATTTAACGACCTCAACTCAGGTCGACCGGCGGTGGCGGTCGCCAGCTTTAAGGCGACGCCAACCTAGCAGTGGCAGTAGTGTTCGGGGGTTTAATGGGGCTCGCGTCTCGGCTTTTGCAAACTTGCTGCTTCCGAACATGCAATCCGCACGACCTTCGTAGCAGGCGACGGTCAAACGCAGACGTAGAGCCAATGTCATATCAATTACAATCCGTCGTACGAGTCACAAAACGCGCCGTGCTGCCGTTTCTCTGAGTCGATGGTTGGTCATAAATTGAGCAGCATAGTTCCCGGCGTCCCGTGTGGGACAAATCGTGCATTTTAATGAACCCGAATCACCGATTAAATGGTGGTGGCAACGGTGGTAGTAGCTTAAATGAATGATGTGAATGGATCGTTAAATAGAAACCCCAAATTTGCGCTTAATTGTGACGGAGCTGCTGTGCAGATCGCGCTAGCGCTAGTAACTGGCTAAGTTAGTATTCCATGAAGATCTAGTATTCATCAAGTCCAAAAACCCAACTCGAAAATTGAGTTAAAGTACAGTTAGAGATCAAGTATTCATGGGGAGAGGACCTGTTTGCTACTCTTTTCCTTAGTAAAGAAAACAGTTCACTTTATATGGTGCAGTATTTGAGAACTCGAAATCTTACGCAAACTGTTCCAGCTCAACACACCCAAGGTTCGTCATTGTAGCGGAATGTCCGATGCGCATTTGTATTTTTTTGCGTTCCCTGGAACCACCACCATTGGCGTGCAACGTGTCGGAGAGTTACATTAGCGTTACGTAACATTGCAGGTTGACAATAATCAACTCGATAAACAATTCCTCAGTACACATGCTCTCCTCAGCCGCCCCGCTTGCCTCGAACGAGACATGCAAGCATGCACCTGATGTATCTTGATTGTGATCGATCAATCTCGAGATCCCCGCTCGGACCGTTATCAAACACGTGATTTGTGAGAAGATAAGTTTGTGCTGTTTTGAATGGCATTTAAACAGATATTCGTTGCAAATATATTTAACTTTAATAACGTTCTTCGTTTTAGCGGGTATTTGCAAACTCTCCTCTCAATAATGCATGCAGAACTGAAACCGGCTTAACCAGGCGAACGGCCGGCCGGCCGGCCGGCTTTTCATAGGGCTAACCCCCTCCACAGTGTCTCGCGCCAACACGAGACACAGTCTGGCGCATAAATCTAGCCTAGAGGCGGTGAGCACGTTTGCCGGATCGTGTCTTAAAATAGATTTCTCTCGAGAACCACCACCACCAGCACCTCGCTACTCCACCGTCACATCGTGACATCTCTCTCATCTCTACCCTCCTTGGCTACCGTATCTTTCCGGAGTAGAAACCGGTTTCCTTCCAACTCCAACCGAATTCCGAACAAATGGAAGAGGCGCCCGCAAGCGTCCTGCTGCACTTCTAGTTGAGCCGGTTGCGATCATCATTAAGTGCCGTCCACTAGAATGGACTGAAAGTGGAGCGATTGGACGAAAGAGAGCAGTTCTCCATGAAATGGTGGGTGCATCAATGCCACCGTGGAACCACTGATCTTGCGCCGGTCTTCCCCCACCGATCGCTCTCGCTTTGTTGGCTCTCGTAGCGCTTCCTCGTGGCGGTCGACTGCAGCCGCTAAAACCGCGAGCACGGAAAGATAACCACACTGCCAGTGGCCTCTCATTCGTTTGCTCTCCGTTGCTCTCCCTTGTTGGGGTTGTTCCGACATCAGCCGCGATTGTGATGGCTAGCTGGCTGGCGCCGCGTCAGTTAATCGGTGACACTCTCTCGTGACGGTTTGGACATTTTGTGCTCGTCGACGTGTGCGCACGTTTTACCACTTTCCTCTTTCCGATAAGGACGGTTCTCTTGTGCAAGTTCTAAGGCAAGTAGTAAGCCAACGGCAGAGTTCAATTCTCTTTTGAGGGAGCGTGAACGCGAACAGGAAACAATTAGTGGCCTGGTGCGAAATGGGGCTAGCCAGAGATCGTGTCTCTGGGGCCATATTCCTTCTGCTGGTTCTGGTTCAGTTGGCATCGTTCAGCAACTCCGATCTTCGTCTTTTTTTCTTCGTTCGCTTTTTGAGTGAAAAGTGATGGAGAACGGTGACGCGCACGCGAGATGAAAATAGAATCTCGGATACTCCCTCCTCGGAAACGCCAAGTGGTCGATCGTGCTCCTCGTGCTCGATCGTTTAAAACGTGAAAGAATGGCCCCAGCCCTTTTCCGTGCATGCGGGCGGGCGTGCGCGCGAGTGTCGAGGCCGCAGTTTTGCGTTTCGCTATTAGGTCGTGTGCGTGCGTGCAAGAGTATCACGAGACTTTTACTCATACAACACGTTTTACCAGCCTGACCGTGCATGGCTGTTTGCGTCCATCTGCCACCTCTGGGGGTTCTGGTTGCGTCGCCCGGTCAGTTCGCACGTGGTGGACTTTGACCCATGTGATCGCACGGCGTGGTGCAGTGGGGCAGGCATAGAATTTCGTTCGTGAATTATGCTGGTTTTTTTTTCCCCTAATTGAACACTTCCCGACTCGCTTACTTGAAAGTGACGCGTAAGCAGTGGGCAGCATTCTTATCAGAACGCAACATTCTTTAATCGTGGCCTTCATGCACCCTCCGCACTGAATTTGTTGCTTGGTACTTATGTAGTTGTGTGTTTCAACGACACTGCACGCGGTGGAAGAAAATCGCAAGAAGAAATGCGATATCGTATCAAGATATCGCACAGCGCCTAATGCCTTTATTGCACCTAACGGTGCCTGGGGGTGGAAGGAATCGACCTCGCACCTCGTCGCATCTAGTACAATCCAGCACACGATACCATACCGGCACACCGATTCGTGGCGTGGCAGTAAAACGTGGCCTACTCTTGTAGAAACCGCTAGAGATGCGCCTCTGCACTCTGTGCTGGTGATAATTGCATATTCCGATGGCGTTTCCGTTCGCACTACGGCGTAATGAGAAGTAAATATTGAATTTGCACTTTAAACTACCCTATGCCGTTGAGTCTTGGGGAGTTTCCATTAACCATATGTAAACACACAAGAAGAGAACACAATTTCTCCTTTGCCTCGTATTTTGTAGCATTTCGGTTCCAGCACATTTTACATAAGGCAACTGCGATCACGATCTCACATTTCGCCATCAAGAGCAATGTTATACCAAAATGAAAATAACTTTGCCACACATGCTGCTTTACATTGTTTTTTGCTTTTCGAACTCGTGCGCAGTCTGTCCAGATGAGTGTGTCCGCTTCATCTTGTGGTGACGCTGCTGTAGCGGCGATGATGGTGCTAGTTTGTAAAATAAACATCGGCCATCGAGCGCGCCCGACAAAAAGAAAATATTTACAAAAGTGATACAGTGAATTTCCCCGCCATTTCGCTGGTTCCATGATGTTTGTTTCACGTGCTGGCGCAGAAGTGCTGGTGCTGCGAAAACTACAAAACACAGTGCCAAGAACTCGCGGGATCTTCCCGCCGTTGCCGAATCGATATAAAAAAAATGTATTCCTCTTTGCTGGATGAGCGTAGGAAAACTACAAAAATTGAGCGATAACAGCTTCACATGAATACTGGGGAGAGTGACGAAGGCTGTGCTGGCTTAGACATTGTGTAAACGTGTCTTGAAGGATGGAGTGGTGGCCTTCAATTGCTTATCGACACGTGCCACTGTAATTGTTGACCCGTGAAAGCAGAGTGTAATTATAATTGCCAGCGGATCTTCCCTGATCATGGCACTGTGGGGTTATCATTCTGGGCTTGAAGAAACTATGGCAAATGTAAATGCTTCTAACGCTCTCATTGCTGCACCTTACCCTCTGTGCCAATCAAATCAGAGGATGGTCAGTGTATTACCAGCTCTAGTAGCAGCCGCAGTAGCCATCGCTACTTCGTCTCCCGGATGCTCTAATTGGAGACGAGCTTGGATTATGGTGTTTGAATGACATTTTAATTGCGTGTCGCGACGAAATTAGCTGTTCCGATTATAGTAGCCTGTCGGGGGTTATCGTGTTTGTCAAAAGTGTCATGTTTCGCGATTAGAAATTTCGTTAAACCCCAGATCCCGTTACTAATTGCAACTTTCATCCTGTTCACTCTTCTTCCAGCATTTGTTGCAAGCTCCAGTTGTCTCTCGTGACCGCTACAACTTTCCTGCTATAATCAGTCTTCCGTGCTAGCAAACTCCAACCAGCAAGCCAGTGTTATTGGACGATCGTGTCGTGAAACGTTCCACCGTAACAAGTGACTAGCCGTGGCGTTAAGCAGCTCCTCAGAGACCATTGGTCTGAAGTAAAAAAAAAATCGTGAAATTAAACTCTACATAGTGTGCTGAGACCTTTTTGTGATTGAACTGCAGTTTAAAGTGTGAGAAAGGCCTGTAAAACACTTCCATCACCTAAAACCAGAGTTCATCGTTGCATCCATCTATTCTATCTCAGTGTTGTTACGTATTGATTGATTAAGTGTGTTAATTACGATAGGAAGAAGCCGGATTCTTCAGTGAAGCAGTGTCGTGTCCTGTAACGTTTTAAAACGCAAACCGTGGAACCCTTGCGAAGGCAGCTCAGTTCAGAGAAGATATACCGTTCTCATTACCGTTGATCGACGACCACACCGGAGTAGGATGGCACCACCCAACAATGAATGTTCGTACGAAGTGATCAATAACGTTGTTGCTGCGCCGGAAGGTGATCTGCAGCAGCAGCAACGGGTCGAGGAGCAGCAAGAGTGCCAGAAATCGCAAATGCCATGGGAGACACCGGCTGCTCAGGGACTGTACGATCCACAGAACGAGCATGAAGCGTGCGGCGTTGGCTTTATCGTGTCGATTGAAGGCAAACCCAACCATAAGGTATGCTGCTGCCCCGCGGTTGACCGACATGGACGGACTCTTTGGTTTTGCTTCTACTTATGTTTCTTTTTATCCTCCTTTTTCTTCCCCGCTCTAGATCCTGCGTGATGCTCAAACGCTTTCCATTCGCATGAACCATCGAGGCGCCTGTGCCTGTGATAATGATACCGGCGATGGTGCGGGCGTATGCACCTCGATTCCCCATCAGCTGTATGCCAAGGAGCTGTAAGTATCGCTTCCTTATTCCGGTGCCCACTCAAGTGGGCCAAATATCCCCTTGTTTACTATCCCTTATCACTGCTTATTGCGCCGTACCCGGGGACTCTGCGGGAGAGCCAAACGCTCAGAGTGTCGAGGTGACTTGTTTAGTGGAGCCAGCTGTTGCTCGAGTGCTCTACATTCCTGCTCACATGTACTCACATTCCTGCTCACATGTAAAAAAATCGAGGTCAGAATATGATGCAATCCCAACTACAGTCGAGCTCCGTCCATTCCTTTTTAATGATCGTCCATTGATGGATTCTCTGGCGATGATTCGTTAGGTGATCCAGCTTGTGTCAGACGTCCTTCGCTTCACGACGATTATCAGGTCAAAAACGGCACAATTGTCCTTGTAAGCGTTAATTAAAGCATTAACTGCTCTGTTAATTGAATTAATCGTAACCCTGCCAGCAAGTTCGCTGACAACATTCCACGAGGTAACGTAGCACCGATTGACCACCGCATCCGTCGTTGGTACACGATATCGTCAATGACGCATGTGCGCCATGTGGTGCAACCGGTTATGGGCGAGGGTTATCAACATCCCCGGTCAGAAATCAGAGAAGGGGGTTTCTTATGATAAAAATATTCCTAGAATATGGGATTCATTTGAACCCCATTCTCGGGACCACCTACTATCGAGTCATCGATTGACTAATGGAACTCTTGCATCTCGGGCCGATAACATGTTTGTGATGATGCCTTTTTACTTGTCCACCATCGTCTCTACCCTACCGATAGAGCCGTTTTGAGGTCAAGGCCAACAGCTTGGTCATTTGATGCAATATTTGCAACCATTAAATTACGATATGACACTGAGCATCGAGGAGGAGATTGTAGAGGGACACGTTGAAACTACAAGCCGAGGAGTCCGGTAACATAGTTGAAAGATCAGAAGATAGCATAGGAAAAGAACGAAAAAACATGTGGATCATAAACTATGTATGGTGTTCTGTTGCAGTTGTATAAGCAGCTGAAATAGATATCCACGTCCCAGCGCTTTGTTATTAGCAATGTCGAACAAAAAAAAACCTTTAAGTACTACGAATGAGTAATGAAGTGGTGAAATCCATTTCAATTTTTTTCCAATTTATTCGTTTGAGCAATCACAATGATGCCTTATTCTACAGGAACCAATTGTTGAGTCCTAAAGGTGTGGTATGCATTTCGGTATTGCCGTAATGATTATTATCAGCACGGTGTCATACGATGGATCGACAGTTACTCTACTCTCACGATAAGGATTTCAAATTTGACAGATGATCAACAAACGGAAGCCGCAACAGTTTCCGACACTGGAACAAAGACTCGCGGATGGCATACTGTCCTGCTGCTGCTGCTGCTACTGCTAAGGAGAGAACTGCATGATTGATTGATAAGCAGCAATAGCAGTAGTAGCAGGCAGAGAGTGTGCTGCCACCATTGGCGTCACTTATGTGTTGACTGTTACTGGCAATGAACGTTGACAAGTGTTGTGGCCGAAGTTGAGATGGTTGGCATTTTGGCATTCATAGATTAACTGGCATATTCACAGTCAATGGGTGCATCAAGCGATGCTGCTTACAAATGATGCGTGCTGCTGCGCCATTCAAATCGACCAAATTACTCCCTACCCTAACGAGCTGCAGCGCTCTGATCCGGAACCGATCTTGGCAATGCGATCGACAGTCTCTTGATTGATGACACGGATGATGCCCTTACCAGGAGCGCACGCCATTTGAATCGATTTTGTTAATTCTCGATTGAAATCGAAAGCTGGCATCATCATCGAATGCACGTTTTGGCGCTTTTGCAGCGAACACGATCTCCTCGATCGCACGTTTACCACATTCATCATGTCCGTCCGTCCGCCCGCCCTAATGCGCTCGACTCGATGGTAGGCGGTCTATGGCACATTTAATTTTAAATTTAGACCCCTGCCTTGCCAAAACAACAAATCTGTGTACCGGCTGTCCGATTTACGTGCTCGCACATCACGGTTTTTTTTTTTTGGGGGAAGGTTTTTTTGCAAAATTATTCGCTTCTGTCTTCACTTTCGGGGTCCACCGTCGTGCGTTTGAAAACAACACATTTGCTGCATAGATGGATACCGCTCCTGTCTCCCACAGTCGTCGCCGACGACAATATCCGACCATTGGGCATGAGTGCGATAACGCGCGTGTGCCTACGTTATTTTTATTTTTATCTGAATGCCAACCTCTGGGTAGCAGCTCCCTACCTTGGCCACTCCACCATAAAAGCCCATTAACTGCGAGCGTAGTCACTACTCCCAGCAGAGGTGAATAGGATTTTCTCGTGAACCGAAGGACGTTTTCATCAAAACTACGGGATTGTGCTGTAGACAGTCCACGGGATACAAGAGGCCTTGACTTCCGTGAGTTTTGAACGGATTCACGGGTGCGGTAGCGGCAGCTGTTAGCGCCACTATACCCCGCTCCGCGGTTCACCGCCATACGTTACACAGCGGCAATCAGAATCACGCGCACAGCTCGTGATCGCATTTGCGCGGCAAACCAACACGGCGTTGGTGGCCACGATGCTCGTGCGTATTCCCCTCGTGCACACGATGCGGCCGACCGCCGCATCGGTCTGTTTGTTGATTTCAAATCGTAAATAGTAGGCGAGATTGTGTGTTTTTGGCGGGATTCGTCTTTAAATCGTTGTTCTCCTCCTTCCTGTTCTGCGGCATTAGTGGCACTAGGCGGTCCTTCGGTGGAGAGTAGATTATCCGAAAGGACACATATCAGAATCGTGTTTTTCAAGCGACAGGCGACAGGCACGCCTCTGCTCGTCCATTCGCCTCAGCCCTCACCCCAGCGACCATAAGATGTTGTTTTGCACTCGTTAGGGCAACGCTAATGATTTCACCATTTTTCGCTCTCCGAAACGACCAACCGAACGTTGGATCATGCATGCGGCATGCTTGTGGAATGGCTCCTCTAAATATATTCAAGACAAACACACAACAAAACATCTTGCAAATGCGCAATAGATCAATCAGCGCACTTCGCGAGTTCCACCACTCGCCCCCGGGGCGATCTACATAGCGATCTACCTCGACAAGGGAAAAGGAGTAGACATAAGAGTGTTCGGTGCTTCAAATGGCGCATCTGCGATCACTGGAATGGAGAGGGGCATGAGTTGCAATCGTTGTGAAATAGTAGCTGGTAGATCTTTCTTTAAATGATCACACCCAACGATCAACAACCTTGTGGTGATGATAAGTAGGTCGGATTGAAGACAGTGATCACTGATCGGTTGAGCTTCTGTTTTGTCTTAATATGCTATATCCAGTACAAACCTGCACGAACAGAAGGTGTAAATTGGTGGTCCAGACATCGGCCTTCGATTAGCATTGGACTCCTAATAACAGGAGGTCCTTCTGTCCTGGTCTAACAGCTAGCGGGCAGAGAGGTTCACTTCACCACTCAGTCGACAACGCTGCAGACGATCAACTAGTTTGCGCCGCGATCTTATGCTTACCTTTTGGTGACCATCAAAGTGATAACACCGCCGGCCGACTGACCTAGGAGGAAGGTCATTTGAATGTCACTGGTAACCACCTTCTCCTTAACTCCTCCCCTATCTCGTCTATAGTAGATGGTGATAATAATGACGCTGCTTATCGTCACCCTGCACGTGATAACGTGACAATCACGATGGAACTGAAGTGCACAGCTGCGCCATAAGATGTGATTTCGCACGCCGCAAACGCCAAAGCGCGGACCCCCGATTCTGGTTGGTTAGACGTCATAAGTTCGCTGTCGGTGTCCGATGGTCAGTTTCGGAAATTCATGAATCACGACCAGTGGTGGTGGGGTTTGAGAGTATCAGAAACACATAAAAAAAATGGCAAAATGACGACAAACAATTATCACGATTTATGACCACATTCGCCGAAGTCGAGTTCACGAGCCACAATCGTGTAAATTTATTTTCTATATTTATTATGGGAGGCATACTTAAAATATCAGGAGCGAAAGGTCGCTTTCGGGGGAAAGAGACCCCTCTGTCACTGATAAGACGAATCTACGGCTGCGCTTGAATGAGCATCCGTGTACCATTCACTTTCGGCCAGGGCGCGTGCGATAGGCTCAAAACAACTGGAGCACGGAACCGCACGGAACCGGTATGTGGGGCGACGGGGACGATTACTGCTAATTATCTGATAGTAGTCAGGTCTGTCAATGGAGGACTTTTTCGGGACCAGGGGTAACAAACGATTAGCCTCATCGAGGGAGCAGGAATGCAACTGATAAAGGCATGGGAAAAATACTGACTGCTAATTTGTGCTCCAGAGTTCCTGCACAGTGAATGACCCATCACATACCATCCGGCCTGGTCAGATCCGATCACGAAATGGACACATGCATTGGCGACAGATAATGTGCACTTCCCGTCGATCGCGAGTCACTTGATTCGATAAGCTTTTGGTTGGAAGATCTTATGAAATACAGGATTCTCTAATCTACGTCTTATACTTTGCAAGCCAGTACTATGAGACAATCCTTTATTAC
This sequence comes from Anopheles darlingi, assembly GCF_943734745.1. Classification (NCBI taxonomy): domain Eukaryota; kingdom Metazoa; phylum Arthropoda; class Insecta; order Diptera; family Culicidae; genus Anopheles; species Anopheles darlingi. The sequence continues at coordinate 64,848,954 of NC_064875.1, forward strand.
TGTTAGGCTATACTGTATATAACGCGGTCTTCACGTGTGTTGTTTGTATAGACGGATCCGGTACATAAACATTGTTTACTTCCCTTGAACTAGACGATTCCCGCTCTGCCACGGTCGATTCTTGAGTCCATTGATTAAAGGTTGCAGGCTAGGATTACAATCTAAATTGCGTCATTTGTTGCTGATTTGCTTTGCCTTCTTATCTGATCCATTGCATAGCAAGTGTTTTCACTTCTCAACAATGTGTCTGTCCGTCTCGAAACCGCCCGAAATGATTAATGTTGAATGTCTTTTCTTGTGTTTCCCATCAATACGTGATTCTTCTAGGGCTTCTCGTGGCATTGAACTACCAGAGTTTGGACGCTACGCAACGGGCATCTTCTATCTGGACAAAACAACGCACGAGGAAGCCGAGAAGGATTTCAATTCTCTGGCCGAAAGCTTGGGCCTGCAGGTGCTTACCTGGCGCGATGTACCGACCAATCAGGAAGCCGTCGGTGCGGTCGCCCGCAAGAGTGAGCCACTGTCGCGACAGGTCTTCGTCACCTCGGATGTCGATGAGGAAACGTTCAAGCGTCAGGTAGGGTGGTGGTATTTCCATAAGACTTCCGGCTGCTCACTCTGGAACATATTGTATCCCTCTTCATCCAGGTGTATGTACTGCGCAAGCGGGCTACTCATGAGCTGCAGCGCCCCGGACGACGATTCTACATCTGCTCGCTGACACCGAAGACGATCGTGTACAAGGGTCTGTTCACATCCGACCAGCTCTGGGAGTATTATGAGGATCTGAAGAATCCGGATTTCCTCACCTATCTGGCGCTCGTGCACACGCGCTTCAGCACCAACACATTCCCGTCCTGGGAGCGGGCCCATCCGCTGCGTGTACTCGCGCATAACGGTGAAATCAATACGCTGCGCGGTAACGTGAACCTCATGAAGGCCCGCGAGGGTGTCATGAAGAGTGAGCAGTTCGGCGAGGAGCTGAAGAAGCTGTACCCGGTGGTCGAGCCGAACCTATCGGATTCCGGGTCGTGCGATTGCGTGCTCGAGTTTCTGACCCACGTCGGCAACCGGTCGCTGCCGGAGGTAAGACACCGTATGGTGTAGGTTCAGAATTTCCCTGATACTAATACCTCTCTATCTATCAACGATCGATTGCTTGCAGGCCGTGATGACGATGGTACCGGAGGCCTGGCAGAACGATCGTACGATGTCGCAGGAGAAGCGCGACTTCTATCACTGGTCTGCGTGCGTGATGGAACCATGGGACGGTCCGGCGCTGATCTCGTTCACCGATGGGCGCTACATTGGTGCGATCCTCGATCGTAACGGTTTGCGCCCGTCACGTTTCTACGTGACGCGAGACAACCTGCTCATCATGGCCTCGGAAGTCGGCGTTTACGACGTAGATCCCAAAGATGTGACGCTCAAGGTAGACACATGGTGTACTTATGCGGGGTTTTTCTGTTTTTGTAGATTCGTTTCAAACATGCTCATAACCTCAAAAGTACTACTACTACTACTACTACTACTACCAATACCACTACCACTACTATACCCACCAAAAACCACAATTGTTGTTCCGCCAACACTGCTACCCTTGACCACCATCACCTTACAACCGCTGTCGGCGCCTAAGCAAGCGACACTCATACCGGGACAACCGG
>NC_064875.1:64855623-64875623 GCF_943734745.1 Anopheles darlingi
GATCGACATGAAGATCAACAACGAGGAGCGTGCCTTCTCGAGTACGCTCAGCTATGAGATTGCCCGTCGCTATGGTGATGCAGGACTGCCCGATGGGCGCTCCATTAACATCAACCTCACTGGATCGGCTGGTCAGAGCTTCGGGGCATTCCTGGTGAAGGGAGTCAAGATGACGCTTGATGGCGATGCGAACGATTACGTCGGCAAGAGTTTGTCGGGTGGTACGATCGTAATCCGACCACCGGCTGGCACAACCTTCGAATCGCACCTGAACGTGATCGTTGGCAACGTATGCCTGTACGGAGCCACTTCCGGTCGTGCGTACTTCCGCGGTATCGCTGCTGAGCGCTTCTGTGTGCGCAACTCGGGTGTGACGGCCGTGGTCGAGGGTGTCGGTGATCATGGTTGCGAATACATGACGGGCGGAATGGTTCTGATTCTCGGACTGACGGGACGTAACTTTGCGGCCGGTATGTCGGGTGGCATTGCCTACGTGCTAGATGTCGATGGCACGTTCCGTTCGAAGGTGAACCCCGGTATGGTGGAACTGCTCGGACTGGAGCTCGACGAGGATCGTCAGACGGTGAAGGATCTGCTGCAGGAGTTTGTCGTCGAAACGGGCTCGGAGGTGGCGAAGGAGCTGCTCTCAAAGTGGCCCGAACCATGCCAACAGTTCGTCAAGGTGTTCCCGTACGAGTACCAGAAGGCACTGAAGGCGCTGAAAGAAAAGAGCGTTGTGAAGGCGGCTGTCCCGGCGACCAACGGTCACCAGAAAGAACCGCAGCTGAAGGACATCGAAGAGTCGATCCAGGATGCGGCACTTGCTAAGAAGAAGCTCGATCAGGTATTGGACAAAACCCGGGGCTTCATCAAGTACAAGCGCGAGACAACCGTCTACCGCAACGCAGCCGAGCGGCAGAAGGACTGGAAGGAAGTGTTCAATTTCCCGCACGTTCGCCAGAACCTGAAGGTTCAGGCGGCCCGCTGCATGGAGTGTGGCGTACCGTTCTGCCAATCGAACTCGCACGGCTGCCCGCTCGGCAACATCATTCCGAAGTGGAACGATCTCGTGTTCCACGGTAACTGGCAGGAAGCGATCAATCAGCTGCTGCAGACAAACAACTTCCCCGAGTTCACCGGACGCGTTTGTCCGGCACCGTGCGAGGGTGCGTGTGTGCTCGGTATCTCCGAGCCGGCCGTCACGATCAAGAATATTGAATGTGCCATCATCGATCATGCGTTCGAGCAGGGCTGGATCAAACCACAGGTACCGTCGGTGCGCAGCGGTAAGCGTGTCGCCATCGTCGGCTCGGGACCGGCCGGTTTGGCTGCAGCTCAACAGCTCAACAAGGCCGGCCATCTAGTGACGGTGTTCGAGCGAAACGATCGCCCCGGTGGCCTGCTACAGTACGGCATTCCGACGATGAAGCTCTCCAAGGAGGTGGTCCAGCGACGTCTCGATCTCATGGTGGCTGAAGGTATCGAGTTCCGCTGCAACGTGCACATCGGCAAGGACGTGCAGGGATCGCAGCTGGAGAAGGAGTACGATGCGGTGCTCTTCACAACCGGTGCCACCTGGCCCCGGGATCTGAACTTGCCCAATCGTGACCTGAAGGGCATCCATTTCGCCATGGAGTTCCTGGAGGCGAGCCAGAAGAAGCTGCTTGGTTCACGGCCTGATTGGATCTCGGCCGAGGGTAAGGATGTGATCGTTATTGGTGGAGGTGATACCGGGTGCGATTGCATTGCCACATCGCTGCGCCAGGGTGCCAAAACGATCACGACCTTCGAGATTCTGCCCGTTCCTGCTGAGAAGCGTGCCCAGGATAACCCGTGGCCCCAATGGCCACGTATCTTCCGGTAAGTCTTACATCTCGGTCGGGATGCATTTGGAATTGAGAATAGCGTGCTAACAGCACAGTTGTATCTTGCTTCATTTCACAGTGTCGATTATGGCCACGAGGAGGTGCGCGTCAAGTGGGGTAAGGATCCGCGCCAGTATTCCACGACGACGAAAGAGTTCGTCAGCGATGGCAACGGGCACATCAAGGGCGTCAACACGGTCGAGGTCGAGTGGACCAAGACACCCACCGGTCAGTGGAGCATGAAGGAAGTGGCCGGCTCGGAGAAGTACTATCCGGCCGATTTGATTCTGCTGGCGATGGGTTTCCTTGGCCCGGAGAAGCTTGCCCCAACCGAGATGAGTAAGTTCTGCTTTTCCTGTTGGAGGCTGCTGGCGCACAATACATTTTCTTCATGCTCTCCTTTTCGCTCTCGTACGCTTCACAGATCTGGAGCTGGATGGTAGAGGCAACATCAAGACGAGCGTCGGAATGTACGGTACCGCCAATCCTAAGGTATTCGCTGCCGGTGACTGTCGCCGCGGCCAGTCGCTGGTGGTGTGGGCCATCTCCGAGGGACGCCAGGCAGCCCGGCAGATGGACACGTACCTGATGGGCAAACCGAGCGCACTGCCCGGTCCGGGCGGTGTCATCGATACCACGCGATCACCGATCGCGGTAAAAGCATAATCATCGCGAATGCTAATCGGATTTCCACCCACACCTACAAATCCAACCCAATGATAGCGCGCATGGCTCAGACTAAGGACCGACCGATTGTTTATCGACTTTTCCCGGAAAAAATGCAGCAACAGATGTTACCTATGGGGCGTGACTTTTGAATCTCTTCTCCACCAACAAAGGCGCACAATTCGACGATGCTGCTGTAGGGTGATGGTGATTGGAGCTTGGCTCCAGTATTCAGCACAATAGAAAGGAGGAGACGCAGAAGCGACAGGAGGTGCATACCGTTCTGTGAAAAAAACATTCTAGAAAGTCTAGCAGAACCCGTAAGGAGCAAGGAGGTTGAGCTAGGTAGTACAACCGTGGCGTAGCCAATAACGCTTACAATAGACGGCCATATTCGTGTTCGCGCACGTAGGCAGGCGTTTCGTAGATTCGTTCGCGTTCCTTGGTCGAGTTAACGCGCAGAGTGACCATCTAATGGTCCTGTTTGCCCTTGGCTTGCCTTGCAGGCTAAAGGGTGTCGGAGATCGAGACGGGTTTACACGGACACTTTCGTTAGCTTCTAGGTATCAGTAATGGATGTAATTTATTTTAAATCACCCCCTCTTACCCCACACTCCCACCTCCTTGTTCAGGCATTTCTCATTAGTCATCACACAATCGCCATCGGCCGAATCTGTTGCTAGTTCTCTTACTTCGGTCTCAATCGCGTGTGATTATGATTTGTGGTAGTTGTAGGGCGCGACTTGGACACGTCAGCATCGGAGCTCGTGTATGGGCACCGCGCTATGATACGGCACGTGCCAAGGTGTCCAACAAAATATTCATTCAATCTGTGTTATGAAGTTCGTTGATTCGCGGTTACAAAAAAAATGAAAATAACATGTTTTTGTACGGTTATCTGTGTAGGTTATAGTTTTACTTTTTCTTTGTTACAAACCATTTAATTTCTTCCAAGAAGGAAATGGAAATATATTATTTCTCATGTTTTTCTTTTTTTGGTCCATTTGCTCCTCTCTCGAGAAAGAGAGACGTTTTGTTTCAATTTTAACCCATTTCAAAATTCTACTGCACTTGTGGTATTTTGTAAAAAGGCGTGATGCTGCACGTGCACCGACCGTACGAATGAGGACCCTATCCGGAAAGCAGTTCTGTGTGCATTATCCAGCGAAATGACTAGATCACGTTGGCTATGCTACGACTGTTGTGTGTGGTAACTATGCAGCATATTTTCAATCGTAGAAACACAGGTGGAAAGTTGCACAATCATATGTAAATCTTCAACAGAGAAGACGCTACGGTTTAAAGAAGTCAGTCACAGTGTTCTGAAGAGTGTCACAACTACACCAACACTTCATCTACAGAATTCATTCGGATATTTTCGCAAATCTCAAAACTATTGGGGGTAAGAGATGAAACCAATTTCTATTTCGAATTTCTAAACCTACACAATACCTCAAAACACACGTCTGTCAATATCCTGGATTAACTCCATTACTCTAATCTCCTGATTGCTCGAGACATTGATTGTAGTTGAAGTCAATTAGATGATTTTACAGAGAACGGAAGGAGGGTTTCACATCACTAAGTGAACTGGGGACTGAGTCAGCCCGGCGAAGGCGTCGAAAGTATCTTCCACAAATGACGAATACTTGAAGAGAAGTGTGCAAAACAGCTCACGCAATACTCGTCTCTTCGGCAAAAGGTCTTCGCAGGACGCATCCAAAGGATGCATAGAAAGGAGGAATGCGTGCCAGAAGGCGTCTCGATCCCGTGTTATGACAATAATTAGTGTGCATACCAAGAGCACAACATGGCAGGGCCGTTGGTGACTGATCGTATAGAAGATAATCTGATAAGGAGTATAAATATAATATACAAGCAACCCGAGAGACAAAGGACATACGCGACTGTCTGTGGAATAGAGCAGTTCTGCTGGAATGCCACCCAACCAAATGTGTATGATTATCGAAACGTATCCCCCATATCTCGTGACTCAACGCACTTTCAAGTGAACACGCAATGTGTCTATTTACACAATCAGAAAACTTTACGAAAATGCTACCATATTAGTACGGCTTTCGCTGTTAGTTTAAACGATGTCAACATTAGAAGCAGACAAACGGAAAATGTGAACCGAATCCTTCCGAAGGGCAAAATGTTACTATATTAAAGTTATAACTGGCGTGAACCATAATTCGAAACACTTACTAAACAGCTGAACAGACAGGAACAAACACACATCATTGTAAACCCCCACCCGGGAAAGCATTAATTGTTGATCGTTGTTACTTATGGCGGTGGTCCAGTTTTACATCCGCATAGTGCATTGCGATTCTAAAGAAAAGCATGGAATGATGTGTAAGCCTATATATAAATACCCTATGCATGCAACTATTAATGCCACATAATCCATAAAAACCCAGAGTCGTCGCCGACTAAATACTCTTCTGAATGTTTGAATTGGACTGGTGTAAGAATTCAGCATCCATGTAAAACTGCTGCTTATTCTGAGGCTTCTTCTGTGAAAGCAGAAAGTATTTCTGCTGCTGGCCACAAAGCCTGCTTCTGAAGCACGGAACATGTGGCCTATTGCAAAGTTAAATCATTTGCAATCATCAGAACAACGTGGAGGAATACCACAAGATATGATAATTATATATACACACGAAATTGTTCAACATTGGTATATGCTTCAAGCAAAAGCAACGCGCAGATTCTCTGTGAGATCGAGTTTCAGATTAATATAGTACCGCATATACATACCCCTACATGCCTATACACACCAACAGAAGTTGCAAAAATATTCAAAAATGATTTTACCTGTGCCGCTTCTTGGGACTATGTATGAATCACCCATTCGTCTCCCCAAAATGGTTCAATAAATGTAGAAGTTGAAACAGTTGTCTTTCGCGAGATTGTTTTTCATCCTCTGCAAGGAGTGTTTAACTTGGTTTCCCCTGGCAACACGGAGCATGTCACATGCATGTCATGTCACACGTGGAGAGACGGTGGTCGTTGTTCAGTATTTCTTTCGTCAGCTAAATAAAAAAGCGAGGTCCAATCATTTAGTTTTAATATTTTTAATGCTTTTTTTACTCCAGTTTTCATGCCATCTGCTATTGTTGTTGTCTCGATCTTGCTCAACATACATTGCGCGCACTTTTCGTCTCGTCACGATTTCACCTTAGATAGTTAGATTACGAACATCTCATCAGCCTCTCGATCAAACGCACACTCTTTTTCTCGTTCAATCGTCTCGAAACTCGTGCATTCTATTTCTATACTGCTGATGCGGCGCTCTGCTGCTGATGTTGAACGGGGGAAACCAAAGCAACCACGCGGGTGATTTTGTTCCTGCTTTTTCTTCTTGTTTTCTCTCTATCTCTCTTTTGTCACACAATCAATACACACACACACACACACACACACAACACGCAAACACGCACACACACAAACACACGTTCATAATGCTATTGTTATATTTTTTGCTTATTTTTTAGTATTTTCCGTTGTGTTTTTAAACAAGCACAAGAATCGAAGAGCGTAAGAGAAACGCAATCGCGATTTTTATTCCCTATGTTCTAGATTTTTTTTCAAATCGTCGTCGTCGCCGTTCATTCGCACACACGCACACACACACGCACATATCCAAAGAGATACACACAAACAAACACGCAAAGTAGTCTTTAGTCTACCGCCGGGCTACTACGATTGCTACTACTACTACCTAATAGTAACCGCTACACATACGGGAGGAGCGAGCATCATCCAACCTATTACCATCCATTCTCAGCACCCGCAGGCATCCATCCGTCATAATCGTTAGATTAGAGAAGGTAGAGTAGAAAGGATTCCGTCACGCGAAAACGCAACAAATCAGAGTTGTCTCGTGATGGTAACGATGATGATGATGATGGTAGTGGTGGTGGTGGGGGTAGTGGTGTTGGTCGTAGCGATGGCGGTGTGGCCAGTTCCTTTCTTCGGGCTCATCATGTTACGGTGTGGAGCAGCAGCAGTGCAGAACAACCAGATCCAAGATCCATCATTCCGCGAGAAGCCGCAGCAACGCGAATAGGGGAGGGTTGAGGGAGGTTTGCTTTTGGTTCACATCAACATGCAGGCCGCCTGTGGAGTTGTTGTTGTTGTTGTTCTTCTTCTTCTTCTGCTTTGAGCTTGCGGTACGATAAGGATTGTCCCGTTTCAGTAAGGACCCTCCTCATACTCGCACACACGCACACAGCTTCGGCTTCGTCCATCTAGAGAGTAAGAATAGAGTGAAGAGAAAAAAAATAGGAGAAAATCATCAGTATCAGTAGCCCGGTCACCAGCAGGATGGTGTTTATTGAAGGCGTTTAGAGGGTGTGCTGCTCCCGTGTAGTCAGGAGCAGGAGTCAATCAATCGTACACAATCGCTGCTGTAATAAGGGACAGTCAAGCATTCCAAGTCGGGGGCCATAACGGGAGAAGAAGAAGAAGAAGTAGTAATGATAGTAGTAGTAGTAGTGGTGGTGGTAATAGTTGTTTGAAAAACGGGGCAGCGGAAAATAAGAAGAATAACATGAAGAATTAAGAGAAGAGTTGAACTAAAATTAAAACTAATTTCTCTCCTCCAGTGACAATTGTTGGGGGCTCGGTTCTGTTCTGTCTATTTTCTGTTGTTCGGTTCGGTGTTCGGTGGGGGGTGGGAGAAGACACTCGCAATCACTCAACTACACACGCGCACTCTTAAACACACGCACTCACACAAGCACACAAGCACACACGCACACACGCAAACACACACACACCTGGTTTTCGGCCGGAGAGTGTAGGTGCCGACGGGGGTGGGCCGGGATTCGCGTAAAAGAGGCTCGATCGATCGACTTCCTGGGCCGTGCTCTCGCTACTACTGCCACCGGTGCTCCGACGACGACTAGGACGACGACGACGGTGGGGTGATAGAGGACGACGACTGCTCTGGTCGCCCGCGGTACCGGTGATGGTGGTGGACAAGGGTGGAGAAGGGATAGGGGTAGGGGTAAGAGTAGTAGCAGCAGTAACAACAGTAGTAGTAGAAGTAGAAGCGGTAGTAGTAGTAATAGTAGTAGAAGGGATTGAATCTCATTGACGGTTTGGTTCGACCCGGCCATTTCCACCGCTTCCACCATCACCAGCACCACTGACAACCGAGGGACCACCACCGGGAGCCCCCGGTACCCCGTTGCCTCCGTTTCCATTCCATGACAGATACTCGGGACCCGGACCACCGGGACCCGGCACGCCGGGACCGGGACCGGGGCCAGCACCACCCGGTGGTCCGGGAGGTACACCACCACCGGCCACAGCCGGTCCTACTGGACCGCCTCCCGGATGACCACCCGGTCCCGGATGGCCACCCGGTCCGCCTGGTCCAGCGACGCCACCACCGTGCGCGGTGGCCGCCGAATTCTGCATCTGGTTCCCGATCAGGCTCCACTGGCTGAGGGCGGCCGCTATGATGGCCGGGTTGATGGGCATCTGATTGAGGTTCATGTTGCCGACTGCCGCTCCCGGTCCACCGTGCGGTCCGGGACCGGGTCCACCGCTACCACTCAGGTGATTACCCATGCCACCGCCATGGTGACCACCACCGCCCGATCCACCACCACCCTGCCCATTCGGACCGTTCGAATTGAGCCCGAGGGCCTGCAGGTTTGGCATCGAGTCGATGTTGCTGTTATTCTGCCGGTTCTGCGTGGTGTACTCGTTGTAGTTCCACACTGGCCGCTGATTGCCACTACCACCGCCGCCGCCGCCACCGCCGCCCGCCACCTGTGGCATATTGTTGTACCCCCCCGGGCCCGGGCCCGGGCCACCACCACCGTGATGGTGATGGTGATGATAGCTATTGTTCGGATGATGGCCACCCGGATGACCATGAGCATGACCATGGCCATGGCCATGGCCATGCGGACCACCACAGTACTCGTTTCCCTCACCACCAACGACACCAACACCTCCGCGACTACCAACCCCACCAACGTGCTCACCTCCACCGCTGCCGTAGCCCGAGGACGAGGGACCATTGCCACTACCACCGCCTACGCCTCCTGCTCCCATCTGATTCTTGCCCCGGTACCGGCCGTGCTCGGGCCGGGGCGACGCCGTCGACACGTACACCGAGGTGCTCTTGATCAGGTGATCCTCGCCGCACAGGCTCTGGGCCACGTGCGGATCCATGAACGTGACGAACGCGAACGCACGGAACGGCTTCGGGATGAACACGTCCGCGACCTCGCCGTACTTGCTGAAGTAGCCCCGGATGTCGTCCGCATTGATGTCCTCCGTCAGCCGGCCGAGAAAGATCTTGCTCGGCATCTGATGCTGCATCTGATCCTTGCTGCTCGGCACCTTCACGTCGCACCACCGGCTATCGATTAGGTGGCGCTTCGACAGCACCTTCATCTGGCACTCGAACCGGGCGAACCGGATGAACCCGTAGCCCTTCGATTGGCCCGTGTTGGCGTCCTTCTTCAGCTGCACCACCAGCAGCTCGCCGAAGCTCTCGAAGTACTCGCGCAGCCGCTCCTCGGTCGTCTTCCACGGCAGTCCCAGCACGATCAGATCGGTCGTCGTGCGGTTCCGGCTCTCGATGCGCTTGGTTTTGGGTGTCGAGTTCTCGAGCCGATCGTCGCTCTTGCGCTTGTTCTCCTTGGGAAACACGCAGATGTACACGTGGTTGCCCCAGCCGGAATCGGGCGAGAACGGGTGTAGCTTGCCATCGTTCAGCCGAACTCCGCGGATAACCTTGTTCTCCGGATTGCGATACTTGAGTCCACAGGCCCCATAGAACTGGGCCTGCAGTGTCGACAGGAGCAGCGTACCGTCCTCTTCCAGCGGGATCTCGACCGCTTCATCGCCTTCCTCCTCCGCTACCATCACCGTGCCGGTTGGATCCATCTCGTGTTTCATCTAGCTACCCGATGCTGCTGCTGCTGCTCCTTGGTGGTGGTTTTATATTTCCACCTGAAAACGGTCTCGCGATCGAAGGAGGCGCCGGGCAAAACAAACTTTCCACCACTTCGACGGTTTCGTTTTCTTCCTCTTTCCGCCGGTATCTCGTGTTATCCTTGTTGCTGTTGCTGTCGTTGTTGACGACGGCCTCTTGTTGGTGCTTGGAGGTCGTCCTCTTACTTTTCTGGCGAAGGCCGGTGGCGGCGGCGGCGGCGGCGGCGGCAGCGGCGGTGATTAAGCGACGTTCAGAACGTGCATCAAATAATTTTCGGTGTGCTTTGCTCTGGTTTGGTGGAAGAAGGAAGGCGGCGCGTGCACACGAGATTCACACCATACGCCTCACACACACACACACAGCAGCACACACCACTCGCTCTTGCTCTTTTCCTCGCACGCGTTCACTCGCTCTTGCTCTTTTCCTTGCACGCGTTCACTCGCTCGCTCGCTCGCTCGCACGCTCGTACGTTCGCTCGCTCGCTCGCTCACTCGTCCTTTCGTTCTATCTTTCGTTCGTTCGTTCGTTCTCTCACTCTTGCACACTTGCGGCTGGCTCGCTGGTTTCGATCGGCCCTTCTCTGTTCCCCTCGCACATCCGAGGGGTCCGATTTTTTTCGGTCACGTAGTACTCACGCGATTATGCCTGCCGCTGCAAAAATGGAAAAAAGTTCGCCACCTTTTCACGCACGCACCACTCTCGCACACACGAAACTCATTCACACATTCGTCGGCCACATCTTCGCGGGCGGCTAGCAACGCTTTTCGGCACGCTTTTTCGCTGCTGGCTTCTTACTTTTCACGGGATAACGACGACGCCTTTTCCTCCTGCGACCGAGGACCGAGGAAAAATCCCCGCACACCACGATGATGATAGCCGTCGCGGCCTCCTGCGACACGCACACATGCGCACCGCGGCGAAAATCGGCGAGTTTATACCACCTGGTTGAGGGGAATATTGACAAATTTTCCTATTTCCCACTCACACTTCATGGAAATGGAACCAATAAAGTGGGTGAAAATGTTTTCTAAAATGTTTTACACATTTCAGATAATGCTGCAAGTGCACCTGAAAGGCGTACTCCCGCTGGAAGAAGGCGCGAACATTTCGCCCGTTGGGGATGAGGTTAAAACATTCTCGCCCGCCCCAAAAACAACTCCTCCTCCTCCTCCTCCTCCTCCATCACCCATGAAATCCCGGTCATCACCAGAAAGAAGAAGGTTTTCGATTTTTACTCGCAATTTTAAGCTCCCACGGTAAGCCATCCCCGTCCGGTGGATATTTTTAGCCAGAACTAACTTTCATCCGCACAAACCTCTCGGTGCATCATCATCGTGCGTGCGCTAAGTGGTTGCAATTTTCTCATTTTTTTCTCTCTGTCCACATCACATCTTCAATTACACAGAACGTTCTGGCTTGGAGCTGCTGAACGGCCAGGTGACTCACAACCAAAGTCCTACTCCGCTGCATCACCGTCGTCGTCATCATCATGACCTCAACCAACGCAAACACGGGCGCGCTGGACAACCTGCATCTGGCGCCGCTTCGATCGTTGAGCGACTTTCTCATGGAATCGGCCCGCTTTCAGTTGCCCAACTTCCAGGACTGGGAGAAGTGGGGCAATCGGGTGGTCAGCAATCTACTGTACTACCAAACCAACTACTTCCTGATGAGCGCGGCCGTCTTTCTGCTCGTTGGTTTGCTTCATCCCATGAAGGTTCTGCTCGGACTAACGGTCATCGTTGCTCTGGTGTACGTGTTTGTGCGGTTCTTTGCTCAGGATGCTCGCCGTTCCGTGGGTGCCGATCCGAACCAGCTACCGAACAAGTGGGCCATCCTTGCGGGAACACTGGGCGGGGGTTATTTCGTCCTGTATCTCTTCGATTCCGTGCTGATTGTGGCATTCGCTGTACTGCTTCCGTTTGTTTGTAAGTGCACATCTAGCCGCGGAGATACACGGCAGGACTTATCGGACAGGTACTTAGGTTTCAATCTCCCTCCTTACTCCACAGTGACCTTCGTCCATGCATCGCTGCGACTGCGTAACATCAAGAACAAGATTACGAATGCTGTGGAGATCGTTGGTGTGAAGCAGTCACCGATGGGCCAATTCCTGGAGGCGATGGGCATGATGCCAACGGCTTTTTAAACGATGGGACGGTCGTAACTGCGGCACGCTCCTGCTAGACGCCGGAGGCTTCTTTATTTTCTTACGTGGCTACAACGGTCAACTGCACGAGCGGAGCTACTCAAAGGATGGTACAAACAAACCCGACCGAGCCTACTTCGATGCCCTCTGGTCCATGTTTTGAAGGATTCGTTGTTACTGCGTTTTGTGATTAAGCATTTCGAGGAGAGAAAAGTTTTAAATTTTAGCAAAGAGTGCCACGCGACACAAAGAGAATGAATATGCCGTGATAAATTAAGCGTGTCCCCCATCCCCCCAGTCTGTGTGATGCTGCTAGTCAATGGCCGAAGATAACACTTTCTTTCATTCAATCAAGTAATAAATTAAACATTAAAATCAACAGAAATGTACCGAAATCAAAGGATGAGAGTTTTTGAACAGTTACAGGATATGCTTAATCGACGATAGTAGCTCTATATCTTGCTTATTTCGATTATGATCATTGCATGTATTTCATGAAGCCACAAAACCGGCACCCGGCGCTCTCGCATCTCTCCACGGCCCCTTCGCGTAATGTCGAGGAAAAGTGGGGCTCGCCACCATCATTGGGGATCACAATCTAAGCTTCCCAATTTTAATGATGACCGAAAACGAATCGTGAAAACTAACATCACACATCGCGATCACCACACCGTCTGCCCTGTCCATCCTATTTCAGTCGCTGCATGATGGCAGCATTCAGTAGGCCGGCATCCTTTATTGTTTGAGCGTCATCGGTCAGTTCCTTACTCGGGAACGTGGTCAGCAGCGTAAAGCCTTGTGCCGCGTACTGGGGCCGAGCGGTGGTAATGAACGTGCGTACATCGTTGATTGTGTGCGTCTGGTTGAACCGAGCCGAGAGGCGGCTTCCATCAGCCAATCGAATCTGCAGCCCCGTCGTGGGCTGGCTGCTATCCACCGCCAGTTGGTCGGTCGCACGTTTTTCGTTTTCCGCATTATTGCCACCAGCGGCAGTGCTGCTGCTACTGCCACTGCTGCTGGTACTTGCAGTGCTGCCTGAGGTCATCGGTGGGACGGGACTTCCCAACGTTTGGCCAGAACCACCGAAAGCCTTAAAGGGTGCGCTGCGCTTAACGTACTCCTCATGTCGATTATCCTTCAAATCAACGCGTATCATCGTGGGACCCTTGGAGCGCAGCTCTTCCGGAATCTCGCCCCGAGTGATGGATTCGAAAAATTCCTTATTAGCCGGATCTTCGTAGCGACGCAACTCGCCGTCGTTGATGACGAAACCCTGGCGCCAGAGCGTGAGCGTTACTATCTCATGCTGATGCTCGGACCGTGAGGCACGGGAGCTACGCGACGGAATCTCCTGGTGATCGTCTTCCGTCTGGCCGAGCCGATAGCCCGTACCGGCGTACAGCGATGAGCTGGAACCGCCACTTTCCTCCGACATGTCCATCGTCTCTAGGTGGCCCTGCTGTGCGGAGCGGAATATTTCCGACACGTAATCCTTGATCGGATTTTTACGCGGTGGTCCCAGCACCTGCTGTCCCGAACGTTCCGATCCACCGGCATAGAACGCCTGCCCCTGCTCTTCCTCATCCTCCGACGAAGAAGAATTCAACGTCCGCAGTGTGGCAATGCTGGAAGAAAAGATCACGCGGAACACGTCATTGTAATGGCTATGGTAACCCATGTGGGTATATTATGTGGAAATCGCGCCTTACTTTGATTGTGATTTTGGTAGCTTCTTTGTCTTTGCCTTCGGTTCTGCTCGCGAAAACTGAATCGATCCCGCGTCGGCTGGCGGATTCTCCTCGTCCGATATGTCGGCCTCTTCGATTTCGCCCTCATAAAAGTTCGACAACGCTGCCTGGAAACGCCAATAAACACAACAACGGTGGGGTAGATATGAACGCAAGATAACGATTGCGCTGTTTTCCAATTACCTGCAACTCCCCGTTAGCGGCATCCAAGTAAAATTTGGCCCGCTCCTCGGATGCGCCGGTAATCTGTGAAAACTGTTTCAGCTGATCGCTGTTTCCTCCACCGCTGGACATTATGATCGCTTCTTGTTCTTGAGGTTGTTCAACGAGTCAGAACTTTGTAGAAACACGTAATTAAAACACGATTTTCCAGAAGTTTTTACGCTTTTCCGAGTTCCACAAAATCACCAGTCATCGAAAACAACAAGGGTGTGGTCCACTTTATGCTTGGATTTTTGTTAAAAAGTTTGCTTTTGTGGTGCAAAATTTTCATATTTTATCGGCCATCACTGTAATACTTGTGATCGTCGTTTATATCACTGCGGCTTTAGGAGTAGAAAAATCTGGGGTCCGTTTCTCGTTATTTTCGGCGTCTGGATCCGTTGTGAGTCGAATAATTGCCAATTCCAAGCATTCCGACTCGCTTTTTTGGTATTTTCCGCTTTTTGTGGTATTGATTAATCATCCTCAAGTGGTCGGCGTTTTTTCCCGGCCGGGAAAAGGCAAAACCGCGAGCTTTTTTTCTGAGGGTGCTGTCCATTTTTCAATTTGAATTTGACCAAAAACTCCCATCGTGCCTTAACCGCTGTTTCTGTTGAATTCAGCCTCACCGCGTCCTGTAGCAACCCATCTTACCAGGCGTGATAGGGATAATTGCTGCTATCACACCAACTGCCACGTGATTCTGAATCGCGCGGTTCTTGCCATGCCCAGCACATGTACGCTTCTCGTAGACGTACGAAGTATACGCTTCTCTGAGCTGTTGAGCGCCCCACTCCTGTGCATCATGCCCAAGTCTTCTACGATGCTTTGCCTTTTAGGCTCGACGGCGGAGCCCTGCCAAAGCGGTCCTAACACCGAGCAATTAGAACTATCTATCAATCTTTCCCGTCCGTTCCATTTACCAGAAGAATTCACAAAATAACTCCCATTCTTATTTTTCGGATTTCTCGTGGCATTCGCATGGCTTGGTTTCGAAGAGCACATTCTGCTAATAGACTGGACAATTTTTCCGAAAAGCGAGCTGGACCAAAGCAGAATATTCATAGTCTATATCCGCTTACAACCTAGGTTTTCAAATTGGTAGCATATTCACTGTTATTTATCCATTAACATCACCATTACCACTGAAATAAGATTTGAGGTCTCGAGGTCTCGACGCATGAACCGCTATCGACTATGTCTCCTCTACTCATCGAGGGATTAGTGTATTTTAGTCTGTAGTCTACGGATGATTGTTGTTTACCATTCGAGACGAGTTTAGAGTTAATTTTGTCTACGTACAACGGAAATTAAAAAGAAATCAGCTGGACTGCAGGAAACACGTGCGTTTTCCCACTCTCTTCTGATGATTCCCAGCCTAATAATATTAGCTGATCAAATCCAGCTATGATAAACAACTTGCTATTTGTGGAGGTGTCTATCTGCCACGAGCAGTTGGTCTATGAGCTTTGGAATGAATAGTCAATCATTACGGAGTGCTCGCAGAAGATCGATGTTAAAATCTTTCCTGATTCTAGTATGGTGAGTCAATTGTGTTATTCTCTTCGTGGTCTGATAGTGCGTGTCGTATTTTAGCTTGGTACTGCTGCAATCCAAGCCGTCGTGGTTGTTTCAGTTCGAATGTAGGGACCAGCAATGCTATCTATCTAACTGGGATCCTCACAAAGAAGGCTCGTTCGTACTGGATCACATACCGGAGGAATATGAATACATATGTTTGAGGAACATGCGCGCCACCCACGTGGATAGTGATATTTTCAAAAAGTTCGTGTGCCGAGGACACAAGAATGAGAGTAGAACCGTTATAGAAATTGAGAAGTCATCGATGCGTAGCATCACTTTTAAGGATAAAAGTATGCTTTCGGTTGTTTTGCTTAAGCGTACTCTATTGCGATCGATAGTTTTCGGAATTGATTATAACATAAGGAGACTTAAGGTTGTATACAGTCGCCTTCAGCAGCTACCCCCAACACTGAGTAATCTAAAATCCCTAGTTCATCTGGAAATTACGAATGCACTGATACAATCGGTCAATCTAAATACGATCGGGCGTTTACCGAAGCTTGAGCTGCTAAACTTGAGCAAAAACAGGATACATTCTTTATACTACAGCACTGATATAGAGTTGTTTCCATGCCTTGCATACTTCTACATGCAAAACAATCAGTTACGAAGCATAAACTTCAATTTGTTTAATACAATGACGTCTCTTATCAACATCGATCTGAAGAATAACAGTATGACTTCGGTTTCGGGTGCATTAGTCTCGAACTCAGTGATTTCGGTGGAGCTGTCGAACAATCAATTAACCTCTATGGACTGTTGCGCGTGGAGATTACCGCGTCTGTTTCGTTTCGACGTTGCCAGCAATAAGCTCGAAGCGTTGCCCCGTTGCGCCGAAGAAACCCTTACTAATGCATCGCTCGTTATACTCCCTAAAAATCGGCTTCATCTGGATGAAATGAAGAAGTTTCGCTCATTTATGCAACTAGAAATTCTAGATTTATCCCAAAACATTTTGTCGTATGTTACGCTTTCTAATGAAA
The DNA here is from genome assembly GCF_943734745.1 of Anopheles darlingi. NCBI lineage: Eukaryota > Metazoa > Arthropoda > Insecta > Diptera > Culicidae > Anopheles > Anopheles darlingi. Next base: position 64,871,787 of record NC_064875.1, read on the forward strand.
CGCTTCCACCGAGGCTTCACATGTTAAATCTGTCCAAAAATCGTCTTCAAAGTATCGCGATTCCGTACACTCCCAACGGTACACGACTAACGATTGATGCAAGCAACAATTGCATAAAAAAATTTGAGCTTGATGATGTGTCTAGAGATCTCTACCAACTGCTGATGTTCGGTAATCCTGTAGACTGCACTATTTTATATGATGATTATTCAGATTTTGACGGAAACGGATCGAATATCAATTGTATTCATACTAAGGCCAGTTGTTAGTTGATCACGTGAACAAAAGTGAAAAATATAAAAATGAAATAACAAGCAGGCAGATGGATTTCGTGGAATTTATAAGAGAGATATTTTGTATTGATACCGACGGTGAAAAAACTATAAAAGGATAAATAGATTTTCAACATTCGAACAATAACTATCTATGTAGCTTCCTTCTTACAAGCTAGTGCCATAACTTAGTAGCATGTTCTTGGCGATTTATCCATTAACATCAACAAAAACCGTCTGAAATTGTATTGCCAAATATATCGATCATGTACTTTTACGCATAACATATTGAGTGATGGGTGTATTCGGGACTAATCTATAGGTGATTGTTGTACACCATTCGAGCCGAGTTTGTAACTATTTTTTTCTGCGTATAGAGATATTAAAAATACATCAGATGGATTTTGGCTCATATGACCCTTTAGAGGCTGTTCGCAGTTAGTCAATGAGCTTCGGAATGGAAAGTCACTTAAAAAAAGGTGCTCACAGAAGAGCAATATTGAAACCATTCATTGTTCTAGTATGGTGAGTCAAATGTGCGTGATTCTCTTCGTGGTCTAAAAGTTGCTTGTTGAAATTTAGCTCCATTCTACTGCAATCGTCACCGTCGGTATTGCTGCAGTTCGAATGTAATAAGGACTGGCAATGCGTACTATCTAACTGGGATCCTCGGAAGGAAGGCACGTTCGTACTGGATCACATACCTAATGACTTTAATTACATATTTTTAAGAAACATGCGCGCCACCCACGTGGATAGTGATCTTTTCGAAAAATTTGAAGCCAATAGACTTATAAATGCGAGTAAAATCGGTATGGAAATTGAGAAGTCATCGATTCGTAGCATCACTTTTAATGATAAAAGCCGTTTTTCTGTAATTATTCTGAAACATACTTTACTTCGTTCGGTAGTTTTCGGAGTTGACTGTAATCTGACCGAATTTAAGGCTGTTCACAGTCGTCTTCAGCAGCTACCTCCAACTCTGAGTAATCTTAAGTCGCTCATATATCTGGAAATTACGCATGCGCAAATACAATCAGTCAATCTAAACACGATCGGAAGTTTACCGAAGCTTGAGCTGCTAAACTTGAGCAAAAACAGGATACATTCTTTGTACTACACTGCTGATATAGAGTTGTTTCCATGCCTTGCATACTTCTACATGCAAAACAATCAGCTACGAAGCATAGACTTTAATATGTTTAACACAATGACCGTGCTTACTGAGATCAATCTGAAGGACAACAGTTTGACTGCCGTTACGGGTGTGTTTATCTCGAACTCATTGATATCGATGGAGCTTGCGAACAATCAATTAACCTCAATGGACTGTTGCGCGTGGAGATTACCGCGTCTGCACGGTTTCGACGTTGCCAGCAATAAGCTCGAAGCGTTGCCCCGCTGTCTTCAGCAAACCCTTACTAATGCATCGCAGGTTATACTCCCCAACAATCGGCTCCATCTGGATGAGATGAAGAAGTTTCGCTCATTTATGCAACTAGAAATTCTAGATTTATCTCGAAACATGCTGTCCCATGTTACGCTTTCTAAGGAAACGCTTCCACCGAGGCTTCACATGTTAAATCTGTCCAAAAATCGTCTTCAAAGTATCGCGATTCCGTACACTCCCAACGGTACACGACTATCGATTGATGCAAGCAACAATTGCATAAAAAAATTTGACCTTGATGATGTGTCTAGAGATCTCTACCAACTGCTGATGTTCGGTAATCCTGTAGACTGCACTATTTTATATGATGTAAATTCAGATTTTGATGGAAACAGATCGAATATGAATTGTATTCATACTAAGGCCAGTTGTTAGTTGATCACGTGAACAAAATCTAAAAATACAAAAATGAAAAGAGGCAGAGAAATGGATTGTTTGAAACCAGGAAGACATTTTAAATGAGAATAAAACGAAATTTATGAGAAAGATGTACACCTTATGTACGAGCCGATAGTCGGGGGTTTGAAAAGAAAAAGATGGTCTTCGGAATTTGAATATTCATTCGAAATGCAGCTTCCTGCTTACATGCTAGAGCCATAGATTGGTAGCATGTTCTTTGCGATTTATCCATTAACATCAACAACCAATAGGATTGCCAAATATATCTATCATGTCATTTTACGCATAACATATTGAGAGATAAGTGTTTCTGAGACTACTCGATATATGATCGTTGTATACCATTCGAGCCGAGTTTGTAATTATTTTTTTCTGCGTATAGAGATATTAAAAATACATCAGATGGATTTTGGCTCATATGACCCTTTAGAGGCTGTTCGCAGTTAGTCAATGAGCTTCGGAATGGAAAGTCACTTAAAAAAAGGTGCTCACAGAAGAGCAATATTGAAACCATTCATTGTTCTAGTATGGTGAGTCAAATGTGCGGGATTCTCTTCGTGGTCTGATAGTTGTATGTTGAATTATAGCTTGCTACTACAGCAATCCCAACCGGCGTGGCTATTTCAGTTCGAATGTAGGGACCAGCAATGCTTTCTGTCTAACTGGGATCCTCGCAAGGAAGGCACGTTCGTACTAGATCACATACCGGAGAAGTATGACTTCATCACGTTAAGGAACATGCGCGCTACCCACGTGGATAGTGGTCTTTTCGAAAACTTCGAACGTCGAAGACCCATGAATGCGACCATTAGTATGGATATTGAAAGGTCGTCGATGCGTAGCATCACTTTTAAGGATAAAAGTCGTATTTCTATAATTATGCTGAGGGATACACTACTCCGAACGATAGTTTTCGGAGTTGACTGTAATATGACCGAATTTAAGGCTGTCCACAGTCGTCTTCAGCAACTACCGCCAACACTGAGTAATCTAAAGTCGCTCCTTGAACTGGACATTTCGCATGCACTAATACAATCAGTCAATCTAAATACGATTGGACGTTTACCGAAGCTTAAATTGATGAACTTGAGCAAAAACAGGATACATTCCTTGTACTACAGCACTGATATGAAACTATTCCCATGCCTTACAACCTTCCAAATGCAGAACAATCTGCTTCGAGGCATAAACTTTAATTTGTTTAACACAATGACGTCTCTTACTGAGATCGATCTGAAGAACAACAGTATGACTTCGGTTTCGGGTGCATTAGTCTCGAACTCAGTGATGTCGGTGGAGCTGTCGAACAATCAATTAACCTCTATGGACTGTTGTGCGTGGAGATTACCGCGTCTGTTTCGTTTCGACGTTGTCAGCAATAAGCTCGAAGCGTTGCCCCGTTGCGCCGAAGAAACCCTTGCTAATGCAACGCTCATTATACTCCCCAACAATCGGCTTCATCTCGATGAGATGAAGAAGTTTCGCTCATTTATGCAACTAGAAATTCTAGATTTATCCCGAAACATGCTGTCCCATGTTACGCTTTCTAATGAAACGCTTCCACAGAATTTGAACACATTGAATCTGTCCAAAAATCGTCTTCAAAGTATCGCGATTCCGTACACTCCTAACGGACAATTTTCAGTTGATGCAACTTACAATTGCATAAAGAGTTTCGAGATGGAAAAAATATCTAAAGATCTCTACCAACTTATG
>NC_064875.1:64880623-64928123 GCF_943734745.1 Anopheles darlingi
GTAATGCGTAGCAGGCTCTGTTGGATATGCTTCCAAGCTGGTCACGTTCTAGTGGATACAAGGAGCCTTTACGGGTCGCTAACAGTTGCTCACGGTATCATCCAAGTAAACGCAGTGTTTAAACGAATGGTAACGCAGTGTCTCGCTGAGCGCTGTTCTTGTGCTACCTGAGGGACGTTTAATTAACCATTAACAAACGGCAATGCTAATTGCTGTCGAAGCATAACTGCCAGCTTGTGGTAAGTGGTTCTCAGTCATATATGGCCACCGTCGCAGTCGTTAAAAATGTTCCAAAAAAAAGTTGTTCATGCACCAACGACCTCCCTAAAGTACGGCCACATAGTTAAAAATGGATTTTTGGAAACGTCGATTTCGCCATCCGGCGGTGAATGGGACGCGCGCGCAACGCGAAACTGTAACTACTACTCACCCCGCTCACCTGCACCCTAACGAGCAAAACAATACCCATAATCCATTGTAGGATTTTGCCAAATCCCCTCTCTCCTTCTACTAAGCCGCAATATTATTAAGGTCGAAGTAGCAGCGTGGATGGATTGCTGGTCACAAATCACCGCCGTCGCCGTCGCCGTCGCCGTCGCCGTCGCCAACACTTGACCACGGTCGGATGATTTAACAATTAATAGATAATGGGACAGATAACGCGGACCGTAGCTGGACACTGATTGAAAGGCAAAACGAAGAGAAGTGGAAAACGAAGACAAATTGGTCGTTATCACGTAACGCCGCCGACACGCTCGGCAGTTCGGTTGGTCATATTGGTCATTGTGCATCGTTTCACATCCAGCGCGCACACGCTAAGATGGCACGTCGATAGTGAAGCGAATCGTGCTCTTAACATTCGCTCTTACGCGAGAACTTTAAATTCGCATGCCACACGTGCTTCATCTCGTTGGACTCCGCAGTCCATGTGGCGGGGTTTATGTCGCCAAACAACTCCTTGCAATCCATAATAATACCGGAACAGCGTTTCACGGAGCTGTACGTGATGACATAGCATCAGCTTGCCCAAGGGCAAAGGCTTAATAGCATCTTCTTCCAGGCTCCGGAGCACACATTCTTCCAGCCTTGGTCATGCTGTATCCTTGGTCATGCGGCTGACGTTATCAGTGGCCTCCAGCGTGGCCTTGCATCTTCAGTCACGTGCTTTTCATTTGCATTACAGAGCGCTACTCGGAGAAGACGACGACGACACTCGCTGTCAGCAGAGTGCCGATGGCGGTAAGTTGAGAAGACAAGGGTACACTCGAGTTGTCCAGAGTACTCCCATGCGCCATGTTTTTCTATTTCAATTTGTTTTTGCTCCATAAACTCTCGAGTGCTCGAGTGACACAGCATTTCCGGTGGCTAGAGAGGACGCCAATTTTTTGTGGAACCACCAGCCATTGACATGAGACTCAAAATACACACTTTGGGGTGTCACGGCGCAGCTCGGGGACACACTTTAAATCATCGCGCGCTTCCAATCGAACGTCAAACGGCAATCGACGGCGCCTCGGCTTGAGTGTGACGTAAATGTGCTCGATATGATGCCACCTGCAGACGCGGAACAGTGAGTTTACGCGAAGAGACGTACTGCAAACAGACACGGATCCGTCACGCAGAACGGAGCAGGTGGAGGAAGAGGAGTACGAGAAGGAGGAGAGGTCGCAAATTGGCTGACGGCGTGCAAAACGAATAATCGACCAAGGGAGTCTGTGTTAGGAAGTTAGCATCTTCAATCTCCACTTTGCAGACGGCAAGAGATGAGAAGAGTGTTACTCCCCAAGCCTGGCCAACTAATGACGTCGTGGAATGTATGATCGAATGTCGAGGGGGCTTACAGGGTGCGAGGGTAAGAGAAGCGAAGTGTGTTTGATACAATATTTACACATCAACTGCTGCTGCTGCTGCTGCTCGGCTTCTGTCCTACTCGTATTAACAACGTTCAGGAATATGAATAATGGACGCGCGTGTATACGTACCGGCATTGACGCAATCCACGCGATTAGAGAGAGGTATATGGCCCCGCTCGCAAATGGATATGCGATTCTAGGTGCAGCATAACTGCGAGACATTAAAACGTGCCTGCGAAGGTCGCCATTCCCTTCCCGTTATCACGATTCTAGTGACAGATTAAAACAATAAAAAAAAATAGTCGTGCATAGCAGTCACCAATCACCTGTTGCATGCTGGTGAATGTGCGCTGGCTAGGAAGCAACCTTGGTCACAATGCCCTCCAATGAGCGTGTCGCTGCACCCACATCCGATCAAATGCAGGACAAGAGAATCGAAGGTAGGTTTGCTGCAATCGAGAAGCTTGATAACCTTCTCTGGAAAACGGAACTGATCTATTTTTAAACTATCCCCCCTCGTCGTCTGTCCTTCATTCCCTCTCAGATTGACAAGACATTCTCTTCTCGAGCGAGAAGCTGGAAATGCTATGCTTCCTTCGGGAGGGTGTTGTTTGGAGAACTACAGCGCACGGAATGCTCACGTAACCAGCGGGTCAATCGCGCTGTTACAATGAGCTGCGGATAGTGACACAACACACACACACACACACGCACGAACGTATGTGTTGGATTTGAACTTTTGCACCATCCGTAGCAAGCGATTCAAATCGCAATCGCTTGCTTTGATTGCGCCCTAGAAACGAACTGCAGGTCGGCGACCAACCGTGCGCCGTATCCCCGTAGCTCATCCGAAGCGATGGTATCGAAAGTCCGGCCAAACGATTACCACCGCGGACGTAGTTGGGCCACGGCGAACGGTGTTGGGTGCGCTTAACCTCCACGGTGCCGCAGGCGAATTAAATCGACCTGAATTAACACCATCGTCGTTTTTCGTTCCTTCAATTATTCATTTCCACAGCGCCACTTCCACAGGGCCTGCTACTACTACTACTAGTGGCAAGCTGGCAAGGCGCAGAAGGTTGCCATTACCCTGTCACTTTGTAGGGGAATGTCCGTATCCACCGTAACTGCAGCTACGGTTCTAACCGACACCCCATACCCAACCTCTAAGCGCAATTGAACAGGTAGGTTTGATTCTAAAACATCGAAAAAGCTGGAGCAGGTCGTTTTTGTGGCGAAGGCGATACTCGCGTCATGCATCAATCTCATCCGGAGGTTCTAGTTGCGGCCGCTGGCTGCCCCTCAAAATTTCGACTGTGTGTGGGAAACCCAAAAAATCAATGGAACAAATTGACGTAAGCCACAGCACGCCACTTCCACCGAACGTGTTCCTGCTGCTTCTGCTGCTCCTGTCTGACCTTCAACCGTTCCAGGCGTCCTCTCAGCTGTGCACGAGTGCCGCAAACCGTGTGGCGCATCCTTGCGGCCACAGGAACAAAAGGCACCGCCACCGGAGAGCCTTGGGGTTGTTTCCATGAAGTGGATTTTGATATGCATTTCTCTCCCTTTCGCCTCGCCTTCGATACTCTCCCCAGATTAGTATCGCTCTCCCTGTCTCTTCCACTGCTTCGATCTCACTCTCTCTCTCTTCTTCTCTCTCTTCCTCGCTCTCTCTTTCTTTCTCTGAATCATGGAGGATAGAAGTGTGTGGAGAATGCAAGAAGCACGAAAGCCTTGCGCTTCCTGGTTACATAATTTTCACAAAAAGCTAGTAACTGGAGAAGCTGATGTGATCTAGTGGGGCTCTTGGGCCCCTCCCCATTTTCCATCGCCTGTTCCATCCTTACCAGTAGTAGGCCACGGTGTCACCGAGCCCGTTCTTCACGTTGCGATCCAGCAAGTTGTAGCAAATGTTGGTCGACGCACCTTCCATCCACTTGACAAAGATCGGTCCCTTGGTGACGTCGAAGTTGTAGGAAAAGAAGTTCTTCGGATCGTACGGCGTCTCCCAGTGGAACTGTTTCGCCACGTTCGCCCAGAACTGGCCCGGATTGTCCAGCGACTGCTGGTGGAACTCCTGGTACTGCTCCATGCTGTTAATGTACGCCTTGTCCGCGACATCCGGGTGCGGATTAAAGATTTGCGGTTCCGACGGCATTTTGCGGCCTGTATCGAATTAGTGTATTGAATCACCAGAAACGCGAACTCAGTGTTCAAACACACGGCGCGACGGCACCACGGCACTATTACTGAAGTGCTACAAACACACACACACGCGCACACACGCAGAACCGATGGTCACCACGCACTTCCTAGCGACACACGCACGCACGCACAAACACACACACACACACAGTGGGGTTGGGAGGAAAATGAATGTTTTCGTTGTTTTTGTTCCGTCCAACGCACGATGGACGCCACGATGGAGGCGCCTCTGCACACCTTAATGCTGCTGCTGCTGCTGCTGCTGCTGCTGATGGTGTTACTGCTGTTCCTGCCACTACTGGCTGCTACTCCGGCGGGAAACGTTGTCACTCCGACGGCCGATTCGAGACTCTTCGGTGCGAGAACTTCGTCGACGACGGATAGCTCCTCGCGTGCGCAGCGTGGCAGTCGAACTCACTCTCTCTTACTCGCACTACTACCGCGCGCTACTATTCGCACACGAGAGAGTCGCGCCACTTTTGTCGAGAACACAAATCTCCCAACGTGCTCTTCACGTTGTCGTCGTCGTCGTCGTCTTCGTTGTGTTCCACCTGAGAACGAAGGCGAATTTCTTCAGGGGGACTCCTCACTTGGCTATCTCACGCTGGAGTCGACGATGATCGGACCAGAATCGGTGGGGACGCACAAGACAATCGCGCCACAGCAAATCATACGATACGCGCGCGCTAGCTGCCAATGGGGATGACGATGAGACCGTCGTCGTCTCGGGCGAACGTTTCGTAGAAATGAGTGTTGCTAGGGCCGGTGGTGAGTCGTTATAAGCACGCCGCGGGAGCGCACTTCTCTCGCGGGCCAACGGGGAGCACACACTCGCGGGCACGCAAACACATTTCAATCGCATGATGATGATGCGTGTAGTATCTCGCGTGGCGTTGCTTTGTTTGGTTTATTTTGAGGTTCGTGTTCTCGCTCACCCGCGCGTTCTCTCTCTCTCTCTCTCTCTCTCTTCCTCGCGCGACGGATGTGAGCTCTTTATCTCTCTCTCTATCTGTTCAATTTTGCAATACCACTTTCCAGCACCTCCGTAACCTTGGGAAAGTGTATCGCTTCTGGTTCCGAACTGCAATCCTTGCACAACCTTCCCTTACCGCCACCCCCCCCCCCACCTCCACCACCTCCTTCATCCGGCTGATACGAAGCACGGAAGAGACGGGATGCAAATTAGTATACCCTTTTGCTGTTGCCGTTTTATAGCATGTTGGGGAATCGCGTTTTGCGTCAAAATTGGCAATGGTAACGTGATTGTTGAAACGGAAACAGCACGCTAACGTACTACTTTGCAGGAGGATTGCAAAATATGCTGACCGGGCCAGCGCTACTGTATTGCCTGTACTTTTCCAAGCTAATCCATCGAACTCGACGGAAACAGTAACAACGCAGTTTTATAATTATCTGTTGACATATCACCAGTAGCGGCTGCTATCGCACCCCTCATCAGCTCAGATCGGATGTTTCACTCGCGTTACTCATCGACGCAAAGGTGTCCGATAAGTTCCGTCCGAAATGGGTTCTGTGGTGGCAGCAGAGTGCCCTCTCTCTCTCAAATACACACGCACACAGGAGAGTGTGCGCGGACAGCTCGTGAAACAATTGTCAACCACCGGTCGTGTCTCGGTGTTGCCGGATTTCGACGAAATTCGGTCAAATTGCGTTCGGTCGACCTTAGCGCCCTTTGCGGCCTCACATTCGTCACCGCGGCGAACCGTGTGTCGCGATCTCACGGTGACACACCTGTCGCTGCGTTTGTTGCGATAAGAAAACGCTTTCTTTGCCAACAACGGACAACTGGCCCGGTCTCGATTAGACAAAAGTCTCACCTTTCGGATGCCGCCGACGGCTGACGAAAGATTTCGTCATTTTAAGCGATGAACTTTGCACGTTTGCCATTCCTTGTTCCAGCAATAGACGATGATTGCATTCGATTTGATACCCTAGAGTCAGCGAATTGTGATGGATAAGGATAATGCGACACCTCTGACCAATGCTGAAGTCGAAACAGATGATCATGAACCGATCGCAAACCGTCTAACCCTTCAAAAGATCCCACGAACCCACGAACGTCCTACATCCCACGCACGGCAAGCATGGTACGATGCCTGGTACCGGTTCCGCTTTACACGTTCCGGTCCCTACGTGAGTGTGCGCGGCGTGGTCCGGCGTATCGTCCGATTATGCTGCACCAATGAGCGTGCGAATGGCGGCGTCCCTTCTATTACTCGCACCCCGCCCGGTGATGCCGGTATATGCAACGTGCTCAACCCTGCTATGCTACCGCGTCCGTTTGACTGTCTGCGTGTATTTGTGTGTCTGCGAGATGGCCCCCGCTTCAATTAAACACACGAAAACGCTACCGAAAACGCTGATGACGTATCACTGACGATCGTCTGGGATGGTGGTTGATGCGAACGGGCATGATCGTGGCGAGCCGCCTGATTAAGTGACTTGAATTGTACCGGCCACTCAGCTGACTGGCGGGCCACGGTGACCTTGGCAATCACCATCGCCGCTTCCTATCGCACTTCAGTCGAGAGGTGTGTCCCCGTCCGTTCCGTTACACGCTCTGACGTGATGATGGTGATGATGATGATGTGCATGCATCGCGTTGCTGACATTATGCGAACAGATCATCATCGTGTCGTGTCGCTCCAGTCAGTGAGGTCAAAATGGCATACAGAGAAGATTGCTAGTATCACTAGCAGCAGCCCAGCGGCAGCAATCGCCAGTGAGCAGCAGAACCACACCTGACCTTACCTCGTGCCATTTAGGCGACTTTCACTATCGAACGCGTGTCATGTTTCACTCCCAAAAGTGGCCTCAAACGAAGGGAACAATCGTACGTTTGTAAGCAGAGCATTGTTGCTAACGCGAATAAAGACGGAACGGAACCAATTCTAGATTTTTTTTTTTATTAAGCGGGGTTCAATATATTTGTTTGTTTCATAATTATTTTTATCAACACTCATTGTGCGCTTCATTTATTAGGCATCGTAATTTATTAGGTTAGGTTGATAATTTTTTAAATAAACTTGCAATACTCAAATGGGATATTATTATTTTTTCAATTATTGAGAATTGAAAAAATAATAATATCCAAAAGGCAAATAAATGACACTAGATAGCTGCAAGGATACCGCACGCATGTCCAACAGGCACCTGGCAATCAAACAGCTTATCGCACTGGTGTGAACTGGCGCAGTAGCAAAGGTCAGCCACCGTGACACGTGGTCAGGAAGATACGTGACGCAGGGAAGCTTTAACATAAATTGCAGATCCATTTGCACGCGGGGTCGGGGTATATAAGGAGTGCCATTGAAGGCGGCGCAAGGTATTCTCGTGGTCGCATTAAACAGCCCTACTGACCGATCAAAATGAAGTGGATTTGTGTGTTGTTCATGATTGTGGCGATGTTTGCTGCTGGTACTTTGGGTAATATAAGCTACACGATTCGGTGCTACACAATATTATAACATAGTTGTTCTTTCGCTTGTTAGGATCCGAGGCAACTAAGCCAAACGTGCAGCAGAAAGACTCGGCACGGTACTGTTCCGAGGGTTTTGAATGGGATGGTAGCAGCTGCATGCAGCGCCAAAGTAAACCCGAATCCTGTGGCTGCGGTGGTGTTTGAGCACCGAAGGCATCCGGCATTGCCATGAAATTGTGAAGAATAAAAAACAAACTACAAAACTAACTTCAAAAATGCTTATTTGTTGTCGTACTTTAAGAGACAAGTTAAGAGAAACAATCGGACGCTTCAGATGGTAAAATGTTTGAGCATGATGATGAAGTATTGTTCAACATAAGAAACACTGTTACTATACTATATTAAATTTTAAATTGTCCGTAGTTTTCACAATTTCAACTATGATTACCATATCTAACAATAAGATCGTTTTTATTGTGATTAATTCAAAATATGCTCTGTGCTTATTATAAAAGACGACCAAAAAAAGGTCCCCAATAGTGTGGTATTTAAATAAATGTTTCTCAGATGGAACATATCGTTTCCGATTTTCCCCACGGTGTGTTGACAGCCTGTGGGTCAATTGCTGATTAATTTAACTGGTACTATGTTGTACACTGTTCACGTGCATAACAAACACATTTTTCTGTATTTGTACAAGTTGTATTTTATGACAAACATGCATCAAAGACACACGTGTAACTGAAACACATTGAGTGAGTGTGGTATGTGATACAAACGACCGAAGCAGTGTCTATGTGTGTTTTAGCAACAGGCACGTTTTATTTAGACCCAGTGTGCGTCAAATAAAAAAAAATCCGAAGCAATAATCTGCTCACCGCTAGTTCCCTTCCAACTGCTCATTAGCTGCATATGGTGCAACAGATAAACTATCAAATGTTGCCTATAAAAGCGATGAACCGACCCTATGCCAGTGTATATTATTGTTCACATTTGTTGAGGGAACGAGTGCTACGATTGTTAGACAATGAAACTAATCATATGTGTTTTACTTGTACTGTATGCGCTAAACGTAGCTGCAGGTAAATAAAGTTGAAATGCTGGGAGATCATAATTAGTTTTCGATTGTTATAATTTTACTTAAACCCGTTGTATCGTGTGCAGAGAAAGAGCATCATCCTAACTGCGCGACATGCTTGCTGTGTCATACGGAATGTGAAACCGTTCCCTGTGTCCAGAGACCGTGCTGCGCCTGTAAACCAAAATTAGAGGGCCGCGAATGCCCGAAAGGATTCACGTGGAATGGACGATTGTGTGTACAGGACTACTCCAGTCAAATACATACTGATGATTACTGCTGTTGTGAGAAACAACAACAGCAGCAGCAGCAGCAGCAGCAGCAGCAGACAAAGGAATGTATTCTAATGGGATGATTTAAACAGCAAGATGTGCAAATAAAAACATCAGTTATCTGTTCAACAATATTTACACCAAACGCATTTATACGTTTACGATATTTGAACTACAGTGTAAAATGCTATCTCATTGATTTGGTAGACTATTCTTAGTTCTCAGCTGTTCTTTCGTTTGCTTATTCGCTTCAAAGCACTAGATGGGATGTGCTTTTAAACTATTGAAATAACTATTGAAACTTTGAGCACTTTATGATCCGTTTGGAGGTATGATTGGTTAATCGATGTCTTACTATGTTAATTAGTCACGATAAAACATTATTAAAACGGAATGGTTTATTTAACATTACATGCGAAGATCATCAATCTTCTGCTTCTGTGCTTCTGAATGCTACTAAATCTCATTCTGCATCGATGTTTTGCTAGGGTATGTGATTGTATCGAATACTCGTATTTTGGGGTTTTAGAAACCGTGCTTTTTTATTTATTCGAAAATACGATCTCGTTCATTCTGCATAGTTGTCAATGTAATGAAAATCTCGGTGATGAAATATTGCTGCATCTAGTAGTAGTGCGATTGAATATGGTTGCAGGTACACTGCCTGTGGCCACAACGCTTGCACGGTACCGGATGGATCTTGCAAGGCTCCTTGCATGGTGGCTTAGGCGTGGGGTAGTAGCACTTGACGCATGTAGGCACTCCGCATGTGACTGGCTTTGTGACATGCTCAGGACATGGTGGCTTAGGCGTGGGGTTGTAGCATGGCGGCTTAGGCGTGGGGTGGTTGCATGGTGGCTTCGGCGTAAGGTTGTAGCATGGTGGCTTGTGTGCCGGAACGTAGCACTGCTTACAAGCCGGCTTACCACATGATTTATGGTACTCCACTCCAAAAGCAACTAGAAATAATAGAGAAACATGAAATGGTTAGATTTGCAGGAACGATGGATCGGTAAATATGCTGCATGGGGTGCTCCTTACCTGCTACTACTGCGCCAACGAGAAGAACAGTGAAGATGAGCTTCATGGTGCGACTGATTTCAATGAGCTTGAATTGTTTACTTACTCTACAAATATACACTCGGCTATATATATGATCGTAAAAGTACATGATCAGACATACCATAAAAACATGTAATCGTTAATCAAACACGTGTTGAAGCGTATCTTCCAAGCCACAAGGAAACAGCACGTGTTTCATTTCTACGTACAGAGCGAGGATGAGCGATGTGGTTTGTCTTAACAATTATGCTCCATGCTATTCACTACATGAGGGATAAAAACTATTCTATTATTTGGAAGAGGTCCTTTGTGTTGTTGACATGTTGAAAGGGAAAAATGTTTTGCCTGAATATTGATCAATGATGCAGTATCGAAGCAGATTGTCGGGAAACGGAAATGATATCATTTTCAATTTTCAAGTAAATATTCCGGTATCGTTTTTCATCAATTTTCATCACATTTCTGTTGTTTTATAATTATGTACGGTATGAAATAGTCATACACTTATTTCATTGTTGAGTCGGATGCGATTGTTTGCTAGTAGAACGAAAAGCTTTGTGTAAACATTGTGGTCTTCATGCTAGCATCGTATTACTATTGTTCCGATATCAATATTTACACGTGCTTTGGCACGTGACCCCAGAATACATGCCACGCATCATTTCAAGACGATCATTGCACTATCCACTTGATATAAATACAGCAACGAGCGATTGCAAGAAGCAGTAATTCAATTGACTTCTTCAGCTCCAAAGTAAGGATATCCCTTGAGACCGTTAATCATCCCAGAATGAAGTCGCTATTTGCAGTTGTCCTGTTTGTTGCTTGCGCCTCTCAGGTGTACTCGGGTAAGTTGGAAATCCTTTCAGCTAGTCACTTTACATTCAAATAAACATACCTTTCAACATACATTTCATCTTCAGCATGCACCAGCCGCCTTGTAGCCTACCAAGTTCCGTCTACCGTGCATCATTACGAGTATGTCGAGAATTCTGTACCAAGCGTCAAGCATCTTCAGCCGCTCATCACCATCCCGGCCTGCGGATGCAAGACACACACCCCCAGCCTGTATCCGTGCCCATACAGGCGTCATGGTCCGTATGTCTAGTTCCCTCGGAGACATAAACAGCCAAATGAACGTGAAAATCATCGAATAATAAATTGTTACACATACCCTGAAAAGATTTCCCTGTTTTTTTTTCACATTAGTTGTTTTATTCCTTTACAGTTATACATTTCTCTAAGTTTTTACTAGCTGATTCACCCGATTTCATACTGGTATACGGTTTGATATGATATGGTAAAAAGCGAATTTCATAATTAAGCTGGTTAAATAATCGATACAATGAATCACTAACTTTAGAACTTCATAGATTAGGGTAGGGGAAAGAGAACGGTTTTATTACGTACCTTGTACATCCCACCAATCGAATTTGTAAGATTAAGGATTGTTTTTGCTTGTGGTGTGAGTTAAGATGGATTGAGCCATCGACCCTTTTTCAACACCATTGCTATAATTCTGTACAAAGCAAAAATTTATCACTCTTTGTTATTATTTTGTTAAATATTTTTCATACCAAATAATAGTCTACCAAACCTTAACACCAAACATGAAAGGTAGAATCTATCAAAGGAGTTTTTGAACCGATAAGCATATTATTGTATACTTTTTAAAATAAATCATATTTACTAGACCAAAGCAACCTAACGGTTAGAGAATCACAATGGGTAGTTCCAATGTCTTCTAAAACCATCTGAACTTTCAACAACAGTGATCGTAATAATAATTACTAAATTTATATTCCAGGTCTCTATAATAACTGTTGCAACGTTCACTATCGTGATCGCTATGTTCTTCCAACGTTCGCTGTCGAGACTCAAGACATTTTCTTTATTCGGATATTTATACACCTCGTTATTGCAATCGATCATATAAGATATATGGTGACTATCATAAACAACATAAGGATAATATGATTCATATAATTTTCTTCAAATAGTATCAATCCTAAAGAGATTTGTTCCAACTTTGTTTCATTTTCTACATTCATTCAGAATCAAATGCTTCATCGCTGAAAAAATGATCGCTTTTTATTTCCTTTGTGTGAAATTTCTCAATTCATGTTTTGGTAACAACTTATTGGGGAAAGATTTTCACATGTCGAATGCCGAATTCACGTATCTGGACAATATTAAACATACGGACCATGACGCCTGTATGGGCACGGATACAGGCTGGGGGTGTGTGTCTTGCATCCGCAGGCCGGGATGGTGATGAGCGGCTGAAGATGCTTGATGCTTGGTACAGAATTCTCGACATACTCGTAATGATGCACGGTAGACGGAACTTGGTAGGCTACAAGGCGGCTGGTGCATGCTGAAGATGAAATGTATGTTGAAAGGTATGTTTATTTGAATGTAAAGTGACTAGCTGAAAGGATTTCCAACTTACCCGAGTACACCTGAGAGGCGCAAGCAACAAACAGGACAACTGCAAATAGCGACTTCATTCTGGGTTGATTAACGGTGTCAAGGGATATCCTTACTTTGGAGCTGAAGAAGTCGATTGAATTACTGGTTCTTGCAATCGCTCGTTGCTGTATTTATATCAAGTGGATAATGCAATGATCGTCTTGAAATAATGCATGGCATGTATTCTGGGGTCACGTGCCAAAGCACGTGTAAATATTGATATCGGAACAATAGTAATACGATGCTAGCATGAAGACCACAATGTTTACACAAAGCTTTTCGTTCTACTAGCAAACAATCGCATCCGACTCAACAATGAAATAAGTGTACGACTATTTCATACCGTACATAATTATAAAACAACAGAAATGTGATGAAAATTGATGAAAAACGATACCGGAATATTTACTTGAAAATTGAAAATGATATCATTTCCGTTTCCCGACAATCTGCTTCGATACTGCATCATTGATCAATATTCAGGCAAAACATTTTTCCCTTTCAACATGTCAACAACACAAAGGACCTCTTCCAAATAATAGAATAGTTTTTATCCCTCATGTAGTGAATAGCATGGAGCATAATTGTTAAGACAAACCACTTCGCTCATCCTCGCTCTGTACGTAGAAATGAAACACGTGCTGTTTCCTTGTGGCTTGGAAGATACGCTTCAACACGTGTTTGATTAACGATTACATGTTTTTATGGTATGTCTGATCATGTACTTTTACGATCATATATATAGCCGAGTGTATATTTGTAGAGTAAGTAAACAATTCAAGCTCATTGAAATCAGTCGCACCATGAAGCTCATCTTCACTGTTCTTCTCGTTGGCGCAGTAGTAGCAGGTAAGGAGCACCCCATGCAGCATATTTACCGATCCATCGTTCCTGCAAATCTAACCATTTCATGTTTCTCTATTATTTCTAGTTGCTTTTGGAGTGGAGTACCACAAACCATGTGGTAAGCCGGATTGTAAGCAGTGCTACGTTCCGGCACACAAGCCACCATGCTACAACCCTACGCCGAAGCCACCATGCAACCACCCCACGCCTAAGCCGCCATGCTACAACCCCACGCCTAAGCCACCATGTCCTGAGCATGTCACAAAGCCAGTCACATGCGGAGTGCCTACATGCGTCAAGTGCTACTACCCCACGCCTAAGCCACCATGCAAGGAGCCTTGCAAGATCCATCCGGTACCGTGCAAGCGTTGTGGCCACAGGCAGTGTACCTGCAACCATATTCAATCGCACTACTACTAGATGCAGCAATATTTCATCACAGAGATTTTCGTTACATTGACTACTATGCAGAATAAAGGGAACCTTATAAAACCACAACATACTATTTCAGAGTATTTAAGTAACTGCACTCTTACCTAGAATCAGTTTCATGATAATTGAATGTATATTAGAATCGCTAGGAAAGGAGAAGCATAGTTTGCTGTTAATTGCGACAAAAAACATACATAAATTTGCCTTTGTTATTATTGATAATATTATTTTTGCTCCTTTTATTCAAGCTCCTTTAAATTGCCGACGGACAAACGCTAGTAAAATTTTAGAGAATAATTCGATTTCAAGGAATGTATTTATTGGATAGCGCACATTTTTTAATCGCTTAGTCAAGTATTACAAAGACTTGTTCAGTTGTAGTGAGGATCGGCTTGATTGAATTGATGATGATCTTTCAATGGACGTAGTGGCGGCAGTGCGAATGATGCGAGTGGTGGTGGTGCGGGTGGTGCGCATGATGGTGGTGCTGGTGGTGCGCGTGGTGATGGTGCGGGTGGTGCGCGTGGTGGTGGTGCGAGTAGTGGTGGTTCAGGTGGTGCGGGTAGTGCGAGTGGTGCGAGTGGTGCGAGTGGTGCTGGTGATGCGGGTGATGCGGATGTGCGCAAGATGCGCAGTGTCGTACTACGGTAGGATGGTAATCCTTCGCTAGATGGTGGTGTGGGTGCAAAACAGCTACCGTATCATGCGTAGAATAGGCATGAACAACCGCTCCTTTTCCTAGGAATATAATAAAAATTATAAAAATGTGCAAACAAATCTACTAAAACAATGATTCGATAATACTAACCATAAACGCACGACGAGTATGCTTGGGAGGCACACGCCACCAGGAGAACCAGAGCTAGCATCGTCTTCATAGCTATGCTGTTGATTTTGACTTGCGACGTTGGGAGATGCTTTATGTTTCAACGACAGGTGCTTACTTGCTTTTGAAGACCACTTACAGCGGTATTTATACGAAAACATTCGCCGTGTAGCAGTGGCCGGAAAAAAAACTTATGTGCTTGATTGTAGCAAATAGCTATGCTTTTTCATCAACTGTATTTCTACAAACTAAATAACTTCAGACAGCTGATAGCTTTGCCGGGTGTGATAAAAGCGAGCGAGCGAAAAGCGACCGGCGATTCACGTACGTAAACAATTTAGCCTTTTGCTTGATTGTAGCATTCTCTACCGGGTTATACAAAGTGCGAGTCAAATGGATGGTCCATCAGTTTCGTTGAAGGAATATTTTTGGCTAGCAAAAGTTTAATTGAATGTGACATTTCGACAGCTTTCAGGTTTGAATGTGTTTTCTTGTATGTTTTTGCATGACGTTAACGGCAGTTACTAACCCTCGGACATTGTCTACCAAATGCCATTACATATTTCAGTCAATTGATTGATCCCCTAAAGATATGGTAAATATCTCAGCGAGGTCCGCAGGAAATTAGCCTGAAAAATACGATCGCACACTGTCATTCTCTCTAGTTAGCAGCAGACATTAGGCATCCAACATTATTTTCGACTAGTCTGGCAGGCACATGCTCCCGTAGCGCAAATGTAAAATTCTGAAAGCCCTACTGCAAACAGTATCGCCAAAGTGCTGAACAAGGGCCAAGAAAAAAACAGTTACAGTCTCAAAATGTAATTTGTAAAGACATAACAAAAGTTAATAAATTAATATTGAAGAAAAGCGATTAAATTACAAGATTGTATTTTCTTTGTTTTATCTATAACACAACCCTACTTATTATGCTGACTATTTTTATTCATTATTTATTTGTTGTTTCATTTCCAAAAACAGTTATGCAATTTACGGTATGATTCGATTGTAGCCGCAAGTTGGTAGAATCGTTTACCAAATACCACACACGTGGCTCACCGATGTAAGTGTATTTCCTGTTTGTTTGTGAATATCAAAACGTGGATGCATCATCCTAAGTCAACAGTGAACCATTATATTTGACCAAAAATTACAGTAGCCTAGTACCTAGCTGTTGCGGACACGTGCATCTTTTAGACGAAATAGGCTTTATCACGCATTAAATGATTTTTTTTTTAACATATATAATGACGGGCGAGCCGTATGTTTAATGCATTAAATGATTAAAGGTCGAGAAAAATTTTGTTCGTAAAATTTATATTCGTAACGTACATGCGTATATAAAGCCATACAACCAGAGACTAATTCAAGAGAGTTCAACGAACACTTGGCAGCATGAAGCTCGTCATCAGAGTTTTTCTCGTAGCGGCAACTGTAGCAGGTACTATACATCGTCATGTGCTTCTTAACGTATGTTTTATTTCTAACTCTAAAATGACCTTGTTTGATCTTTCGAAGTCGCGCTTGCATCTTGCTTGGAAAATTGTGGAGAAAATTCGTGTAAGAAGTGCTTTATTGCCACACATAAGCCATCATACCCGCAGCCATGCAAGATAGTCAAGGAGGATTGTCCCAAAGGATATTCTTGGAACGGATACTTTTGTATCCCGGTCTGCTGGTGTAAATATCGTTCACGAGTTGATCATTCCAGTCCTCGCCACCACTTTAGAAGTCGAGCTTACTCATACAAAGTCCAAACGAAGGGCTGCGATCGTTGTGTTGGCACGACCTGCACTTCCAAGACCCCCAACACGCCGTGTGCTGATTGCTCTTCTGCGGTCTGCACTTGCAAGAAACAGGAGAAACCGTGTCATTGCTGTGTCAGTTCGATTTGTTCTTGTAAGACTTCTAAAAAGGCGTGTCATCAATATGCTACTCGTATCTGCAACTGCAAGGGTGTAAGGAAACCTTGTCATCGATGTGCCTGGCCAAATTGTACTTGTAAAATCTCTAAAAAGCCGTGTCAGCATTTTACTAGCCCGATCTGCAGCTGTAAGCATTTAAAGAAACCGTGTCACCGATGTGCTAGTTCGATCTGCACTTGCACTGCTCGCTACTATCATTAATGACCGTGGTAATAATAATATGTTCTGCTCCCCTACTATGTATACGAATTCAATCGATAATAGTTGTACAAATGCTTTGCATACAATTCTAGCATACTAATGCTTACTTCAAATCATTTGGCGATTATTATACTTAAAAACAAATAATAGCTTAAATAATAGCTCCTTATGTATGCAAAAAAAAACAAATAATACCTATAATGCTATCATGGTATAGCACCTCACCCTTTATGGAGGAATCGAAAAAATGGGTAGGTGACAAAAGAGCAGAAAGTAGTTGAAAAGGATAGCCAGTACTTTGAATGACTAGTTGCAATAGAATTTTGATAAATAAAGGATTGAATTTTATAAAAAAAAAACTGCGGATTACGATTCATATTCCTTATAAAAATGTTTGAATGAATTACTCGTATGTTGTGGTTTTAGAAGCCGTTTTCATTTATTTATTCGAAAATACGATCGTGTCCATTTTACCTTACAAATAAACCTTATAAATAAAACAAAGAAAATACAATCTTGTAATTTAATCGTTTTTCATCAATATTAATTTGTTTACTTTTGTCATGTCTTTACAAATTACAAATTGAGACTGTAACTGTTTTTTTCTTGGCTCTTGCTCAGCACTTTGGCGATACTGTTTGCAGTAGGGCTTCTCAGAATTTCACATATGCGCTACGGGAGCATGTGCCTGCCAGACTAGACGAAAATAATTTTGGATGCCTAATGTCTGCTGCTAACTAGAGAGAATAACAGTGTGCGATCGTATTTTTAAGGCTAATTTCCTGCGGACCTCGCTGAGATATTTACCATATCTTTAGGGGATCAATCAATTGACTGAAATATGTAATGGCATTTGGTAGACAATGTCCGAGGGTTAGTAACTGCCGTTAACGTCATGCAAAAACATACAAGAAAACACATTCAAACCTGAAAGCTGTCGAAATGTCACATTCAATTAAACTTTTGCTAGCCAAAAATATTCCTTCAACGAAACTGATGGACCATCCATTTGACTCGCACTTTGTATAACCCGGTAGAGAATGCTACAATCAAGCAAAAGGCTAAATTGTTTACGTACGTGAATCGCCGGTCGCTTTTCGCTCGCTCGCTTTTATCACACCCGGCAAAGCTATCAGCTGTCTGAAGTTATTTAGTTTGTAGAAATACAGTTGATGAAAAAGCATAGCTATTTGCTACAATCAAGCACATAAGTTTTTTTTCCGGCCACTGCTACACGGCGAATGTTTTCGTATAAATACCGCTGTAAGTGGTCTTCAAAAGCAAGTAAGCACCTGTCGTTGAAACATAAAGCATCTCCCAACGTCGCAAGTCAAAATCAACAGCATAGCTATGAAGACGATGCTAGCTCTGGTTCTCCTGGTGGCGTGTGCCTCCCAAGCATACTCGTCGTGCGTTTATGGTTAGTATTATCGAATCATTGTTTTAGTAGATTTGTTTGCACATTTTTATAATTTTTATTATATTCCTAGGAAAAGGAGCGGTTGTTCATGCCTATTCTACGCATGATACGGTAGCTGTTTTGCACCCACACCACCATCTAGCGAAGGATTACCATCCTACCGTAGTACGACACTGCGCATCTTGCGCACATCCGCATCACCCGCATCACCAGCACCACTCGCACCACTCGCACCACTCGCACTACCCGCACCACCTGAACCACCACTACTCGCACCACCACCACGCGCACCACCCGCACCATCACCACGCGCACCACCAGCACCACCATCATGCGCACCACCCGCACCACCACCACTCGCATCATTCGCACTGCCGCCACTACGTCCATTGAAAGATCATCATCAATTCAATCAAGCCGATCCTCACTACAACTGAACAAGTCTTTGTAATACTTGACTAAGCGATTAAAAAATGTGCGCTATCCAATAAATACATTCCTTGAAATCGAATTATTCTCTAAAATTTTACTAGCGTTTGTCCGTCGGCAATTTAAAGGAGCTTGAATAAAAGGAGCAAAAATAATATTATCAATAATAACAAAGGCAAATTTATGTATGTTTTTTGTCGCAATTAACAGCAAACTATGCTTCTCCTTTCCTAGCGATTCTAATATACATTCAATTATCATGAAACTGATTCTAGGTAAGAGTGCAGTTACTTAAATACTCTGAAATAGTATGTTGTGGTTTTATAAGGTTCCCTTTATTCTGCATAGTAGTCAATGTAACGAAAATCTCTGTGATGAAATATTGCTGCATCTAGTAGTAGTGCGATTGAATATGGTTGCAGGTACACTGCCTGTGGCCACAACGCTTGCACGGTACCGGATGGATCTTGCAAGGCTCCTTGCATGGTGGCTTAGGCGTGGGGTAGTAGCACTTGACGCATGTAGGCACTCCGCATGTGACTGGCTTTGTGACATGCTCAGGACATGGTGGCTTAGGCGTGGGGTTGTAGCATGGCGGCTTAGGCGTGGGGTGGTTGCATGGTGGCTTCGGCGTAGGGTTGTAGCATGGTGGCTTGTGTGCCGGAACGTAGCACTGCTTACAAGCCGGCTTACCACATGGTTTATGGTACTCCACTCCAAAAGCAACTAGAAATAATAGAGAAACATGAAATGGTTAGATTTGCAGGAACGACGGATCGGTAAATATGCATGGGGTGCTCCTTACCTGCTACTACTGCGCCAACGAGAAGAACAGTGAAGATGAGCTTCATGGTGCGACTGATTTCAATGAGCTTGAATTGTTTACTTACTCTACAAATATACACTCGGCTATATATATGATCGTAAAAGTACATGATCAGACATACCAGAAAAACATGTAATCGTTAATCAAACACGTGTTGAAGCGTATCTTCCAAGACACAAGGAAACAGCACGTGTTTCATTTCTACGTACAGAGCGAGGATGAGCGAAGTGGTTTGTCTTAACAATTATGCTCCACACTATTCACTACATGAGGGATAAAAACTATTCTATTATTTGGAAGAGATTCTTTGTGTTGTTGACATATTGAAAGGGAAAAATGTTTTGCCTGAATATTGATCAATGATGCAGTATCGAAGCAGATTGTCGGGAAACGGAAATGATATCATTTTCAATTTTCAAGTAAATATTCCGGTATCGTTTTTCATCAATTTTCATCACATTTCTATTGTTTTATAATTATGTACGGTGTGAAATAGTCATACACTTATTTCATTGTTGAGTCGGATGCGATTGTTTGCTAGTAGAACGAAAAGCTTTGTGTAAACATTGTGGTCTTCATGCTAGCATCGTATTACCATTGTTCCGATATCAATATTTACACGTGCTTAGGCACGTGACCTCAGAATACATGCCATGCATTATTTCAAGACGATCATTGCATTATCCACTTGATATAAATACAGCAACGAGCGATTGCAAGAAGCAGTAATTCAATCGACTTCTTCAGCTCCAAAGTAAGGATATCCCTTGACACCGTTAATCAACCCAGAATGAAGTCGCTATTTGCAGTTGTTCTGTTTGTTGCTTGCGCTTCTCAGGTGTACTCGGGTAAGTTGGAAATCCTTTCAGCTAAACACTTTACTTTCAATTAAACATACCTTTCAACATACATTTCATCTTCAGCATGCACCAGCCGCCTTGTAGCCTACCAAGTACCGTCTACCGTGCATCATTACGAGTATGTCGAGAATTCTGTACCAAGCGTCAAGCATCTTCAGCCGCTCATCACCATCCCGGCCTGCGGATGCAAGACACACACCCCCAGCCTGTATCCGTGCCCATACAGGCGTCATGGTCCGTATGTCTAGATTTTACTCGTTCATGAACATCTGAATGAATGTGAAAAGCATCCCACAATAAATCCAATCAGTCGCTTTACGGAACACTAACGTATTTGTGTATTGCTTCGCATTATGTCTCATGTTTTTCCCAAAATGAAGAATCGTTTAAGAAGTTTTCATAAACCAAATAAAATCAATTGGAGAAAAACTGACAAAGGTTAAGTCGTTTGAAAAATCACGCGTCATACTCATTGTATCTCGTAACTTTGACACGGTCTTCCCAAAACCAACGATTTCATAATCGATGTTGATCTTTGCAGGCTGGTGGACCGAAAAAATATTTACCTTTTGAACACTTCTTTTTCAAGGTAACTTCGTAAAGTTTTCTTCAAATATATTGCAGCCTTCTTCAACATAAAAGTTCTATCGAAATTGCCAAATTTTAAATTACAAAAATTTGTACCGTTTTTCCTCGAGAAACTTCTTATCGAATAAGAAAAAAAATGCCTCTTAAAAAATTTTATAATAAAATCTACTAATTCAAAATAATATCAATCTATTCATAAGTATAATAGACACCGTTAAACCGTTTTATACAAACAAAGCCTGCCGGGAATGATACCATGGCATTATTTTTTATGGTTTTTGTTTCAAACGGTGTCGTACTATTCTTGTAAAGTATTATTCTAATATGGCATTTGCATAATAAAAGATCTGATGGTTTCGTAAAAAAACTCTAATGTGAGAATTGTGTTGGCCCGAATTAATTTAGTCAATCCATTTAATTTCATCATCTGAATGGTTTCTAAATTTTATTGTTTAAGGATTTGAGATAGGTATTAGACAATGACATTCGATTAACAATACTTAAATGGAAATTTTGAGAAGTTGCAAAAATGATCTTACTTACTTACTTAACAAGTGCTATAACAAACTCGCGGTCAAAACCCTGGATGTAGAAATATTCTAGAATCGATCGTTCTACTTACAACATTATTGGATACAGACATTCAACAATAAATGTAAATAACCTAATAAAACATGAAACTTTATATGATTAATCCTACACGTGCACTGTATCACCCGCTACAATATGCTGCAATCCAGCGAGGGACACAATTGTTTATGTTCGTAAATCGCTTGTCTTTCGTCGCACTCAGTCAAAGTTACCTGCCGTTGCATGGAGTTGTTTAATTTGTAGCAATCCCGTTGATAAAATAGTATAACTATTTGCTACAATCAAGCTCATTCTGCGATTCCTGCCAGTACTTCACCATGAATGTTTTCGTATAAATACCACTGTAAGTGGTCTTCAAAAACAAGTCAGCACCTGTCGTTGAAACATAAAGCATCTCCCAACGTCGCAAGTCAAAATCAACAGCATAACTATGAAGACGATGCTAGCTCTGGTTCTCCTGGTGGCGTGTGCCTCCCAAGCATACTCGTCGTGCGTTTATGGTTAGTATTATCGAATCATTGTTTTAATATTTGTTTGCACATTTTTATAATTTTCATTATATTTCTAGGAAAAGGAGCAATTGTTCATTCAACCTATCCTGCTCATACGCATTCTGTGGCCCAAGTATTGCACCCACACCACCATCTATTGAAGGCTTACCATCCTACCGTAGTACGACATTGCACTTGCGGTTCTTGTGATGGCTGCCAGTATAAGAAGCCATCTTGTGTAGAATCAGGACACCATTATCCCGTCGTTCATCCCGTTCATCCCGTCGTTCATCATCCCGTGGTTCATTATCCCGTGGTTCATCATCCCGTGGTTCATCATCCCGTCGGTCATCATACCGTCGTTCATCACCCCGTCCATCATCACTCTTGCACCCATTGAAAGATCATTTCCAATTAACCGATTCTGACTCCAACGAAACGCGCCTATGTAATTTTCTACAAATTATATGAAAACCAATAAAAAACACTGCTTCAAAACGAATTATGTTCCAATATTTCATATACTGCAACGTATTTCGGTGCGTATTAACGTATTTTCTGTACATTCTTAGTTATGTTATTAAAAATCGAGAAACAAGATTAATAGGTTTTTAAAAAACAATTACTTATAAATAACACATCTTTTTCTATTTGTAAACTGCACAGGCACTTTCGTTTTGTGACAGCATTTAAATTTTAATTTGAATCATAAATAATGATGGTTTCAAACAACATGAGCCATAACATTACACGCACATAATAAGAAACAATGACCTGCACTGCGGAAATAAACAGAAAAACTGCCCAGTTAAGTTCCGGTACCGATAGGTGTGTACCTGAAGCACGTGTGTTTCGTTATTCAGGTTATCAGCCACAAACGCCGGTACATTTTATCTTTCTGCAACACGAGGCCTGCATTCGCATCGTGGAGGATAAGTGTTACTTAATTATTATAAATGTAGTTATAATGCAATATTTAGTACCAATTATTAACTGCATCGCTAATTTACGGATAAATGTGAAAAGTTATTCAGTTATACGTTTTCGTGTATCAAGTCCTCGATTCGCGTATGAGAGATGCGCGAGTAATCGAAACGCAAAACGGGTTTCTTTGCTAATAAAATAAATCTCGGAATTGTGTAAATAATCGGTGGAAAATATTTTATACGTCTCATATGTTATAACGACTCGGCCGGTAAAGTCTTGTTTGTCAGATGAAGTAAAATTGATTCCGAGTCAATTAAGGAATGACAAACTAAAAACCAAAGCGGCTCGATTGTGGGTAATAGAAAATTCATCTTTAGGAAGCAACGACCGATCGTCGCTTGTAGCGATGGAGAGGTAAGTAAGCATGCAATCCGTCTAGAGAAGAAAAAACCCTTTTTTAGTATGTATACGGGCGAACCGTATGTTTATATAAAACTCTTCGATCAGACCAAAGGAACGCACAAAGACCGCGAGATAATTAGTGCGGCAGCAAGTTACATACAATGTCGAAAATCTTGCATCTGCTGTGGTTGCGCATGCGTAAGATACTCTACAATGGTGCTGACTTATCTTTCAAGACGTGATACCACAACAGGTTGCATCTGCGGCACGCTAGTAACTTTAGCGGCCACACGCTACCTTGTGCTGCAGGTCGTATATAAATGAGCTTCGGGCAACTAGCGGCATCACACAGCATTGCTCCGGCAACTAAGCAAAAACCACAATTTGAACAATTTCTGTAAACCCACCTAAGCATTATGAAATCAATTGTCGTATCCGCATTGTTGTTGGCCTGTGTTGCCCTGGTTCATTCCGGTAAGTGAAGGTCTTGTTGCTAGACAATCAACTGAACGCGTTTATAAAAGAAGAACTGTCTTTTCAAATCATCTTCGTCTCTCTTACAGGATGCCTGCCAAAGAAGTATCCTGAAAGCCGCGACCTCTGCTCGTGCAACACCCGTTACGATTATCCTTACTGCCCGCCTACCTACCTCAACCACTACCAGCATAACTACATAACCGCAGTGCCGCACAAGGGTGCACCTTACTACGGTTACCCGTATGGCGAATGCAGCAGCTGCCGCGAGTACACCCAGGTGGTCGGAGTGGAAGAGCCGCTGTGCAAGAAGTGCAGTGGTCATTAAACCGGGACCACTGTTAAAGTGATCACCGAGTATCATCATTCATCTCGACAATGAAGTATACAGATATGATTGAAACTGCCACAATAAAATGCCGGCATTATTAAAAAGCATATAGACGGTGGTTCTGTTGCTGTAGGACGAAATCGCCACATTGGTCGAAAGTGAGTTCCAATCCAATTCCATTACTATCCTCAAAGAGTGTTTCATTTATTCAACAGATAAACGAAAACACCAACTAGTCATCAGCATTACAATAGTGTACTTAACAGTAGGTAACAGTAAACGCAGCCCGTGCACAATCTGTATGGCAAGTTGTTCGTCCTTTTTGGTTCTAAAAACCATTCCAACCGGCTAACTAGTGGGCGGCCGTTTTTAGGAACTCTGCGTACTGTTCTTCGTTCATCAGATTGCTCAGCTCGTCCGTTTTCGTCAGCTTCAGCTTAAACAGCCAACCTATTCATTAGAGTAACGCTATCATCAGTAAGACCATCGTGAGTTGTCGGGTAGGGTTTACGCTTCCTTACCGTTCTCGTAGCAGGACGAGTTCACCAGACCGGGTGTCTCTTCGACGGCCGCGTTCTTCTCCGTTACCTCGCCAGACACGGGCGAATAGATTTCGCTGGCCGCTTTTACGCTCTCGAGTGCACCACACTCGTCCTTCTGCGATAACTTAGTTCCGGGGTCGGGCAACTGTGCGAACACCACATCACCGAGAGCCTCCTGTAAAAGGAAAAACGAATGAAATAATTAAATACAGTGATTACAGTCTACCAAGCGCCAGCTCAGGATAAGGGATGGCCTCTCGAGAGATAATTACCTGAGCAAAGTTCGAAATGCCAACCGTGCCGACCCCACCGTCCACTGACACCCATTCATGTTTATCCGTGAACAGCCGTTCTATGGGGGAAGGAAAAAAAAGCAATGCTATTCAGCTGGCTGTTCCACAATCAGTCGAGCCATTTTGGCAAGCCCGCCATGTGTATGACCCTTGACCACCAGGACAGAGTGTCCCTTATCGCTGTAGCACCCGAAGCGTCGCACAGATGCTGTGCCGGGTATATACTGCCGATTCGTTCAAGCTCGATGCTTGATTATGAAGCGTACAATCACGCGCTTTTTTGTCGTATAGGTCGTGAACGGGATTTGGCTGATGAAATCCGCTCGCCTGATCTGGCAATCAGACATCGCTCTCTATCCGTCGAGTGCGACAAACAACAGCACCCATTAGCGTATTACGCATCAGCAGACGTAGCACAGCGATTAAAAACCAAGGATTAAGTGCGTATTCCTCTTAATGTCTAGCACCGCAAGAGTGTACGATCAGTGGGTAGTTTTAAAGAGTAAAGAACAGTAAAAGTCCTCCGAAGTGTCCCTCGGATCATCACAACCGTTACATTCAAATCTACTTTCAAATCCATTTCCATCGTCACCCTGTGGCTCGTTGTGTTGCGTCTGTCAGATATGCGTTACGTTCGTTATGTTTTGATCAGACTTCTCAAAAGCACGTAAAAACTACGATTTTAAATGCCGCACGTGCCCACCACTACGAATCACGATGCACCTCGTCCGTTCCATGCTATTTTACCTTTTAGAGAGACACTGCTAACGCTGAACAAACGACACTTGAATGCACTTTGCCGTGGTACAGCTACCAATTTGGCTAACCGGGCTGTGGTCAGGCGAACGTGACATAACACCATGCTGATGCTGATGCTGGGCGCTGCGGCTGCTGAACGGAGAGAGAAATGGGAAAAGGCACGCCCGAACGACACGGAACCGGTAAGCACACTAAGGCCCCTGGGAAAGATGGACCTTCCAGCCGCCAGCGAGCGAGTAGTGTAGTGTTGCTATCGTCCTGCCGGAGGAGGAGGCCAGCAGATTAGCACCGCGTACGTATGTGACCTCTTAGGCTGAGGTTATCAGCGGCAGCCGTTACTCCACCGCAACGAACACTCCGATTCCAACACTCCCGGTCAGATCGGTTCCGTTTCGCGCTGGGAGATAATCTTGGAGTAGAGGGCTCGTAGTTGTACGCCGGCCTACTTGTTGTCAACACGCTCACGACACTTACGACCACAATCATCGCTCACGGAAATTAATTTTAACTGGACGAAATATCGACACAGGGTGACCCATTAGCCCAGAGAGATGACGATCATTTAAAAAAAGATGCTAGAAAGGACCGTTTTTTAATGTTTCGTCTATTTTCTATTTATGCTAATGTTGTAGCCTCTCACTTTCACTCATCAACCCCCCACTACTGCTCCACTATCAGCAAAACTATATTAATCGTTTCTGATCCATGAACCTGCGCGCTCTCTCTCTCTCTGTTTGGACGCATTCTAGCGATTGCTAACCTTGCGCTCTTTTTCCGTTACTTTGTAGCGAGCTCGCTCACGGTACAACGCAATCGTAATCGGAGCTGTTCCCTTCGACTACAGGGTCACTCGAGCCCGTTTTTTTATGCTTACCTTCCCCTCCAGGACACTGATCAATGATGGCATATGGTTACAGCACAGCAACAAAAATCCACCTCAAGGTTGTTCATGAGCTCGATTACTGAAATCGAGAGTTCCGCAGTACCGATCGAAGTGGAGGTCGATTTTCGAACGGATTCACGCGTGGCATCGGTGGGCTATAGTTCGGGGTCGGTAGATCTTCAACGTTTGACGATGGACCCGGATTGAGCAGATTGATGCCCGTCGGTCGCAGATTGACGGCCCCGATGCCACTGTTCGTCACGTTGAAGCTATTGCGGTAGTTCAACTCCTGTGCAACCTTCGCTGCTGCGGCATCCCTCCGTACGACCGTGTTCATAAAGTTCTTGGGCGGCGGTGGTGGTGGAATTGGCCTCGTATCTGGCTGTCGATCCTCAATGATCGATGTTACGGGTGACTGCGGGCGGGCCAGTGGTTCCATCGATCGATTCACGATCACGGTTGGTTTTGGCTCGAAGCTGCGCGGTTGCTGTTGTTGTTGCTGCTGCAGCTGTTGCTGTTGGTACTGCTGCTGCTGCTGCTGCTGCTGTTGCTGTTGCTGTTGACCCCAACTCATCATAATTGGCGGAACGGGCGTTTCTACCTCGATCGGTCTTTCGCGAACTCGCTCAACTGGCCTGCGGTACTCCATTTCTTCAGGGACTCCAAACGAGTTAGCTGCAGTACGGCTACAAAAAAACAAAGTTAAAGTCAACGGGAGGATCGGACTCAATCAACCTCACTCTACTTACTTCATGTCGTACGCATCGATCGGAGCCCTGCGAGGACCATCTGCCTCCGGCATATAACCACCATTAGTGGCGCCATTGGTCTAAAACAGAAAAAACGGAGTAGCAAAAGAAAGTGTTTAGTACAAAACCGTCTCCATCAGCCAATCGGCTTCGATCGATCTACAATGATTGATGATTGCACAGATTCATGTAACGGGCTTGTCTGATGCGTTATCGGACGTCCGCGCGTCGCGGTGTGTACTATCGCATGGCCTCAACAACTTACCTTCCGCCGCATCTGATTGTAGTCGTATATCTTGAACGTTTGCGTAAACAGGAAGATCGCGAGCGACACATTGACGATCCAGAAAATCCATCCACGGAACGCCATCACCATCATGATGCCGGCCACGTGCACCGCCGACGATAGCACAAACATCTGTTCGTAAACTGCACTGCTCGGAACGATTTCTGGAGCAATGATCGTATACTCAAACAGGGCTCGCTGGAAACAGGAAAGGATATAAAGATCAAAATTAAACCCCTGTGATGGGACAGTAAGATTGTACTTACAACAAGCGTGTCATAGTCGATTGCAAACAGTATGCCCAGCGCCAGATCCAGTATGCTGATAATCAGCGTCAGGATGATCCAAATGTAGAGGAAGATGTTGATGTACCGAACATACTTCTGCCGGGCATCTGAAATGTACAGGAGCCAATGGGGTACTCATGCTATTTTGCGGTCACAATACTACTCACTGGTCAGCAGTGTCAACGAACTGATCGCCCAGAACAGATGCAGTATAAGGTAAACCCACGTGAAGGCATGAACATCACCCGGCGCAAACAGGTTCAGCTGATCCACCAGTTCGGTGTTAAAATTTGGAACATCGGGCTGATCACAGGTACCTGCAAGAATTGATGGCACGATCGATTACTGAGCTACGCTCTCAAGTGCACCGCCATAACTACACGGCGGTTTACAATGGTTCGCTAAGCTTCTCGGGGCCATCATAAGCCTCGTCGATGATGAATTGCACGCGGTGAAATCAATAAAACATTCGGAAATATTTGTTCGCTAGCCGCCGCCCAGCGTCAATTCACCTGCCGCACGCCATTATCGCATCAATGAGCTGCAGCAGATAAGATTTTTCGGGAGTGATTCAGCTACGATGTAGTATTTCTTCCGAATCCGATCCGACGATGACGTTACGCACGATGGTTCGTTGGCTGGCTGGCTGACTGGCTGGCTAGAAGCGGAATTAGGTGCCCTTCTTTGTGGGCCAATTTACTGCGATGCCATCTTATCGCCATGGTTTTTTTTATGGATAATGATAGTTCAAGGAACTGGGCTAAAGCCTCTACGCGATATCGTCAAGGAATGCCGATCGTGTTGTCTTACAACATCAACTCAGGAACGGTGGTACGGCGGCCGTTCCATCATTGCTGCGACCAACGACGCCCGGTATGCGCGATAAATCTGGCCTCGAAGAGTGTTTTATCATTGTTCGCCCCAAAAAAGAGGATTAATTGGAAGATTAGCCGTTATCAGGACGGTGACGGGGTCGGGTACCGATCGGCCAAGCAAGTCGCCAGCTCAGCAGCCAGCATCGAACCAATGTGATCCACTTTTTTTTTAAACACGACCGAGCGATGTTCAGAAACTGCCTGATCGCTTAAAGTCCATCCATCACTCCACCGAATCGTTTGAATTGTCTGTCGGCTGGTCGCTGCCATCGCATTATTACATCTTGACCACCTCGTTACTCACCCCGGAAGTACACATTGAAGAAAGTGACGGTCAGCAGCGAGCCCAGTGTGCCCGATTGACCGCTGAAACTGATCTCGCAGTAGTACGCGATGATGCCGGTGACCGCAAATCCGATCCATATCAGTGATTGAAACTTTGGGAAGGAAATAGAACAACAACGGAACAAACAACATTGTGTATGAATTCACACACTTTTGATTTCACGATGTTGGTCAGACTTACGATGCCGAAAATCCCGGCAAACACTGCCAGCGGCCGGAAGACGCCGTACGTTTTAAATGGCATTCTGTGATGGGCTTATGATTCGAATTTTGCCGTCGTCGTCGTCGTCGTTGTTGTGGGTCGCTTCACAGCCCAACCGTGACACTTCTTTGGCTTCCAATGATCGATCTAACTAGTAGATAGTTCTCACATTTTCGTGCGTGACACACACGCACGCACGAATCTGCTATTTAGCTATAGCGTGCAGCAGAGGAAGAGGACACGAACTGAAGGACACAGGACCGAACGGAGACAACTACACGGCACTTTCGCACCTTGACTGCTGGCCGACCGGACTGATTGAAAGGTTAACGTTTGTTGATCGAGACATCCACCAAATTCTTATCTCACTATATACGCTTACAAGCAAAGGTTTCGCCGCTGCTACGATAAGAGGCTCTGGTTGGGCTCCGTTCATCGCTTCTCGTGGTCCGTTCGATATGAGGATGAACTCACGATAGCGGCGACGACTGCGATGGTGGCATGAAACGTGTTTCGATACATCGATAGAACCGAAAGGTGTACGCGTGCTTTGTAACCAATACCCTACCCGATAACGCACCTGGTGAGTAACTTTTCACCCTTTGGTTGATCCTCGCGCGATGTTGTACAGCATAACACTGTATGAGAGGCTGAGGCAATGAGAGCCATTCCGGGTGGCGCCCGCGCCAACAAACCAGAAGCGCGCCAGTTCTCATTGCTGTGCTAATAGAATTAATCGAGTGTTTTATAACCGCTCTCAAGAGGCGGCTGGATAGATAAAGTATTTAAAAATATGTTGGCAGGCTGTTTTCGATTCTTAATGCTTTCAACTAAACTGAAATTTTAAATACGGTATAATTAAGTGCTCGTAAGTTGTTACATGCGTTGCAATTAAGTGCTAAGTGTATTGAAGATTCCTTTAAAAAATCATCGAATATATGGTACGCACAGAACGAGGCCGTGTAAAAGCGTGGTGGCGATGGCGTCGGAAGTGTTGGCCGTTTTGGAAATAATGCTCGGCCGTTTGGCCGCCGATAGCATTTGTTTGAGTTTCCTCTTCACTCGATCGAGAACGTTTTCCGCCGATGATGCCGCTCTTGATGCCCACATTCGATATGAGAGTTCGTTTGACTGCCACTTTAACATGTTCATACTTTTCCAATAGACACTACTGGAATTCAATATGAGTAGGAAAGCAAAGATAATAACCAGCTAAAAGTAGTCTTAATAAATATATTTATATTAACGAAAATACTTTGAATTTCACCTTTCGTTTGGTGGCCATTGCCGCAACAGTTTGAAAACAACACAATGAGCGAACAAACACAAACACATACAGACTGCTGGTAAGCTGACTTATCGGACAATTATCGGTACCATTGTTTCATCGATAAGATGCGCTGCTGCTCGATAAGATTCGGCTAGTGGATGAACGGCAATCGCGGGGAGACGGGGGCGACGGGGAGGAACGCTGAATCATTATCGATGACTAACAACATCAGTCATCCTTCGGGCCCCATCGTTTACCATTTGGGGGGGAATGTGGATATGGAGGGAGTGGATTAAGGACGACGGAAGAACGTTGTACTATGTACAGAACAGCCTGCGAGCGGTCCTTCGTCGTCGGTGGCCGCTAGCGCATAAGATATTTTGTTTGACTAGTACTTGTACTCTGGTCCACTCCATTCTGGAAGAAGAACAAAAAAAGAAGGAGAACAATCGGTGATTATCAAAGGCACCATCAATGAGGTACTCCCCGCACCGGCGACTTACTTCCTTCATCGGTCGTTACGCTCGAACGATCATCCGCAATCGAGCTTACTTTCACCGTCGGCAGTGGTTTATCACCGCCCGGGAATTCTTTCGCCTCCGTCAAGGTCGATGTTACGCGCGATCGTCCGGCAAGCTTCTTATCGTCCGGTGCCGGGAAGTAGGACCACGGTAGTTGATTGCGAACCTCGGGTGGTGGTGCCGTTACCGAACTGCGCGGACTGGTGCCCGGTGGTGGTCCAGCAAGGTACGAGAACGGTGCCGGTTGTCCGGGTAGATACGAGAACCGCTTGTCGGTGTAGGGATCAACCGTTGGTCTGGCCTGCAGTCCGCTGGCCGCATTTCCTTCGTACGGTGGGCTATCGTCGTCGTGCCGCGGTTCCGAGCGCGGTTCACTTTGCTGCTCGAGATGATGCTGATGAAGCTGCAGCTGATTCGGTGCCGGAAGAACCGGATAAATGGGTTGATGCGATTGCACTTGTGGAGGCTGCTGGAACGAAGCGAACTGATGCTGATGTGGTTGGAACTGCGGCTGCTGCTGTTGCTGCTGTTGCAACTGTGGTGCTTGATCCATGTAGCGTGTAGGTTCGGGATGGCTATCTTCCAGCTCCTGGGCCGGACTGGTCGGGTGCACCACCTGGCGTGGTTGCATCGCCTGAGTTCGGTTGTACGGGGGTGCCGGTTTGTTCTCCTTCCACATGCGCATCGACAGGCTAATGATAACCATCTGGAAGACGATAAACATGAACCAAAACACGACCACCTTGCTGAAGGCGAGCCACATGAACAGGGCAGGAGCGACGTAGTAGAAACTATCCAGCTGTTCTAGTACTTGGAAAACCTCCGGCTGGCGATTCTCGATCTCCAACAGATCGAGCACTCCTTCGGTGTCCTAAAAAGAAAACAAAAAGATGAAGTTATTCCATCTTCCAACCGACTGATAGGTTGCGTTGTAACCAACCATAACGTTGATGAAGTCGATCAGATACGTCACGAAACCGGTCACATCGAGTGCGAGCACTAGGAACATCGTCAATATCCAGGGATAGAAGCAGAACACTACGCAGCCTCGTCCCATGCAGGAAATGCACATAGTACCTGAAAGAGAAGAAAAAAATGTCCATTATAAGAGTCGTCCAAGTGTGGTGCTTTTAAGTGTATCCTACCAAATAGCAGCACCGTCGTAATGGCCAGGGCACCGTGCAGAGCTACGGATACGAGCGCAAAGATGTAGGTCCGCTCGACTGCATCCGACGTCTCCGGAAGGTGCACGGGAACATTCGGTGGTATTGTAATGCCCAGAATGCCGAGATCTACGGGTTTACAGTCCTCGGCTGCAGCGAAAGGAATGGAAATTAGCACAACGGGACTGGACGAGCGCCACTGATCAGCTCGCTCTACTTACACCGGAAATAGTACAGATAGAGTCCGTACGCTTCCTTCGAGTCCGTCATATCGATCTCGCAGTTGTGTGCCAGTATTGCCGTCGTCGCTAAGCCCGCCATTAGCACCGAGAAGACCTGACATATCGCAACGGCGCGCGCGGAGGATGAGGAGTAGAAGCAAAGAACATTAGCCGAATGGTAGCCTGACACCAACTCGTAACATCTGGAGATACTGATACAGGACGGTACGCGATAAACAAGTGTGACAAGCGCGAGCTGTTGCTTGAACTAGATAGCTCGCATATGCACCTCCACAGACGACACAGCAGAGCACACCACCTATCCCCGTAACCGTGTCACCTCGGAGGATCGGCATTTTATCTCTCGCCTGGTCCTCCCGGTCTGACACTAGTTTTTGCTAACCAACGCAAACCAACTGTCCCCCTGGTTGGTAAGCGTAATAGCAACAATGACCAACACCCGATGGTTTCATACATTCCTTGGCCGGTCCACCGCCCGAATTGGCGAAACTGCGGCGTACGTTTTCGTACGCCATTTCGTACGTGACTCCCGCGTAATCGAGGCGGATTCGCATCGTCTTGTCGTTTGTCAACCGTTTTGGCGTCGTGGCGTGGTGATGTGGTGTGGCGGAGCATTTGGAAGTGTTTTCATTTACATCATCACCATCCGCAGGCCACTCCCGTAGTCCGGAGCGCTGCGGAGTTGCATCGTGAATGAAACCAACAAAAAAACTAAAATAAAATGTGGATCCCCTGCCCAGGAACGCACACGAAGCAATGCGGACAACAACAATCTGTGCGACCGCTGAGAGTATCCCCCCTTCCAGGGGAGGGTTGTTTGGTTTCTACCAACCCAGTCAGATTACCCGAATTCCTTCTCAGTTGTTATCAGCAAGGCAAAGAGAAGTTATGCGAAAAATGGTTACCACATAATGGCTATCCAGCTAATCGGCAACTCTTGCTCTTCGGGATGAACCGAGTGCTGGAGAGCTCCAGTTACAGCCCGGGGCCCTGGACACTATCGTTGTAAACGTGCACGGGGTATAGGGCGCAGGTGCGTGATAGGTCACTTTAACCTTCTGCCCCTGATCCTGGCCCTAGTCGGTCCGTTTCGGGCACTCTTCACTCCATAACAGCACGCTATCGGTAATGATGAGCTCAATATTTATTATGACCCTCCCCGCTCCTGCCAAACCTCATTCCATGCAGCGTATAATGGAAGCCATTCAGACAATTACTTTTGCGTGCCATATGAACCGGCAGATGGGTATTTATCAGGGAGATTTGCTAGCACAGTCTAGATGGATGACTAGAAGGCACAAAGGCAATACTGCGCGCGATTTGGATGGGGTTTAATCGCGCGAAATGCGAGAATTGTATTGTTGCTACCACCGGAGATATCATTCATCGTGCAGAACATCCCAAAAGGCTGATTCCCTTTCTGTGTTTTCGTTTTCTGCAAGCCAATTCACATGCGCATTAAGGATAAGGCTTTATCTTGACAGAAACAAGCAGGAAACAATGGATGATAGATTATTGGCTACGGTGGTTGGTGGTAGCCGATAAGGATTAGAAAAGATCATGTCGAATATGGAGCATATCCGGTACTGCGGTATCGATTCGGGCGTGACTCATACATGGGGAGGATTTATCAGATAGAAATTGGAATCACTTTTCGGGGACAGTGAAGCGAAAAGCTTCCACCATCCGTGACAACTCATCTGCGCCCTTTCTAACCCCTTTTATCATGATCCAGGCGTTTGCAGAATGAATAATACCCATTCCCTCGTTATCCGTGGTGGTGGTGGTGGTGGTCTTTGTCATTCGTCTGATTGCCAATCCACCCCTCAACGAAAAAAAAAACAAATCTCCAAAAGCAATCCCCCCGATAAGGAACCCCTTCCTAGATGAAGTACAACAGAAACAGACACGGGGTGGGTGGAAAACCCACCTCCCAGCCCGGTACACCCGGTCGCTTTTTAATTGGGCCGGTTATCATGCGGATGTATGCGGAAAGGAATTGTGGCAATCGAAAGTGATAGCTCATCCAGGAGGAAGGAAGGAGATATTTCCGAGGGAAGGACGACACGATCGCCTGGATCGGCTTGGCTTGTACCTACCAGCGTGATGGTACCGATGACAAAGACCGTCATCCGTGGTCCCAGACCACAGAGCGTGCAGCTGAATGCCATCCTTCGAGGCGCGCGCACACAAGGATCACCTATCACAATATCTTCGAGATCACAACCAACGCTCAGATCGTACACACGGGATCGGTTACACGCGCGGTTCACATACACTCACACCAAAAATTCCAAACCTTCTTCGAATGCCTGCGAGAAAGATCAATTAACACCTTCTGCTCCGGCTGGTGATGCTGCCGCTGATGAATGACGAATGACGAATGGCGAACCGTTCGCGGGCGCCGCTTCACATTCTCTGACTGACCGCGCGGCCAAAGGGATACCCTCGCGCGCGCACCCCCTTCGCGGTTTGTGGCCGAAAATTGTCAAACCACCAGCACCGTCCCATCACCCACGACCGGGCGCGCACACAAGCAATCAGCGTTAGCGGCGTGCGTGCGTGTGTAAAACAATAAAATACCTTACATCGCACACACGACACGACCGTAAGTGTGGTCCCCTCGGCGAAAGAACTGATTAGATTTGACGAATGCGAGCCACTTACACACTCACTACACCCGCTAAAGGGGTGTCCGCGCGGGCTCGCGATGAGCGATGAGCGAGAGCCCGGCGCTGATCGCGACCCGCGCTTTTAATGATGATGATGATGATGATGGTCGGCCGTTCGACAGCGTCGTCGTCGTTGACGTCGTCGGCGGCGTGATGATGATGCGCGTTTGTTTTGTTTCAACCTCCACCTTTTGTTTGGTTGTCGTTATGCGAGCGGGGGAGAGGTTTATCTGTCGCGCCACGTTGGGTGTAGATCAGTTCGTAACATGCAGGCAACCTATAGCAGCACCAACGCGTACCAACGCGGATTGGTACCGGGAGTCCTCCAAAGAGGTTCTTGGACCAGAGAATAACACACCTAAAATCTGGCCACACGATTAAGCAATCGGATCACGGAACAAAAGCGATTCGTCGCCGATTCGCGATCTCGCGATCGTTCGAAGGTGCGTTGAGCGCGCACGGACTCACTGCACTTATCAACTGCCCGCGAATGACTATGGTGCGGAAGTACTCGCATGGGGCGCACTAGCAGCCCGGCGATTTGTCATCCGCTCGCACGTAGATTGCGCGAGATGGCCACGACACCGGAAGAGAGTAAGAGATAGAGAGAGAGCAGAGCAGAACAGAGCAGAGGAGAGCTCGCGGCCATGGCAGTGGGCTGTGTTTGCATATGGCGTGCCTGCTGGCGACGACTCTTATCCCGCGATATAACCCCATTACACTTGCCCGCACGTTCCCTCCCTCTGGGCTCTCGACAAGCAGGTAGTGGTGGCCACCGTGCGTATGTGGTTGTCGCGCAGCAAATGGTCACCAACATCGGAAGGAAAGAAGAAGGGTGGACCGAGGCCGAGGTCAAATTTGTGCTCCACGATGGATCCACTATGATGGATGGGGCTGTCTCGCGAAACGCGCGCGCGCGTTGGAGCCACAAGATGGATCCCCGCAAGACGCGGTTGGTTTGGAGTGATTCCGTTTGGGACGCTAAATTTTCTAATAAATCACCCACCCCTCCTGGGAGGGTTGAGGGCAATTCGGTGTCGGCATAAGGTGCGGACAATTTCGCTGTTCCACCTACTCGCAGTCAGGTGTTCGCCTGGATGGGGATGAACGTATGATGGGGACAGGTGAGTGTCGCCGTGGTGCTCGCTAATGAAATCGCTCTTGACTCTGCTCAGGTTGATTAGTTTTTATTTGTGACCGTGGGTCGTGGGTAGATTGGCCATTACTCTGCTTTGCTTCGGTTGGTAGCTAGCGATCGATAAAGACACGACTTTGGGCGTTTTTTCTTTCTAAAATTGGTCTGGTTGCCGAACAACCGGGGGTCACGACAAGAGATCTTATCAAATAACTGGACCCAATAGTCCCAGTGGCATCTCCCTTGGGTGATGGTGCAGGTTATAAAAATGTATTTCAAGTGCTACCTGTACGGGCCAGATTTACCCCTTGCTACCTTCCCGACCGATCGGCCTTAACGGTTCATTACAACATACCAACAACCCCGGGGGATAGGCTTATCTTCCGGCACTCGTACCTCCCGTAAGATAAGAGAGTACGGCGTGAGATAGTGTAGATGGGAAGACGTTAAATGTGTCCGCAAGGGTATGTGACCCATCCCCTACACCACAAAGAGAGAGCGAGAGAGCGCGCTCGGTTTAGTTTGCTAATGGCTCGCCACCATTGCACCTTCGTCGATGCAAACCTGCTTCTAGCATTGCTGTAAGTCGGACGTTGACGCAACCATCATTGGAATGGTGGAAGAAACTGACCGCGGGGTTCACGCGCGTGTTGCCCATAGCGCTGAGCGTACAGAACGGGGGGAAGGGGTTTCGGCGCGAGTACGCGGCGAGAAAGTATCGAGTAGCGATCGGAAGAACCGGATTCCTCACTTCCTGTTCCGCTAGAAGCGGTACGGTCGCGAGCGCCCTGCAGTTGATGCGGGTCTTACGTTTACCGTTCCGGCCGGTAGTTACGATTCGATACTTTGCATTTGCAACGGTCGGGTTGACTAAACTTAGTGTTCGTATGGATCATAGTACTGAGAACGATCGAAATCAGGTCAAGGTGGGAGTTTTTGAAAGAAGTTTTTTGTTTAAATTCGTGTTCATATAATATATTTCTCTAATTTAAAATAACATGAGTACATTAATTAAGGTAGATTCAACAGACACCTTAGCAAATTCAGTATATTTATATCTAATTTACGTTAACATCGTAAGTGTTAATATATAAACCGTTGTTCTATGATCATGGCTTGTCTATCGTCTTTGTTATTCAAACGCTGACTTTTTTTAATTAAAGTACACGTGCCAGTTTTGAATTTGAAATCAATAACGGTAAAAAAATTCCCGCCATCAGCCAGCCTTCATTGACCACTTTTGGTGCCTTTCAACCGCATTATTGTATGCTCGGAACTAAAGTTAGAAGCCAAATCGGGTCAACGAATGGGACAGTCGCCATTTTTCTTTTATCGCTGGTGTGCTGTTGGGATGCGAGCTGTCACAACAATCACAAACAAGCGGCAAAAAATAGAAATCCGCGTCGCCTATCTCTTTCCTAGTTATTTAATTTCTAGTTGTTTTACTATTTCTCCGCATTGTCCACTCCAATTTTATCCATTCTATCCCGCCGCCGGCTTGAGGATGAAGTGCTCTGTCCCCGGGTGCATCACAAACGATGACATCGTCAGCTGCACCTCGGTGTTCTTCGTCAAGTAAGTTCCGCTCGCTCGAGCGTCCGCCGGAACGGATCTAATAAAGGTTTG
Organism: Anopheles darlingi; assembly: GCF_943734745.1. Lineage (NCBI taxonomy): Eukaryota > Metazoa > Arthropoda > Insecta > Diptera > Culicidae > Anopheles > Anopheles darlingi. The sequence goes on from NC_064875.1 coordinate 64,918,427, forward strand.
GTTTATGCGGTTTTCCAGCTTTCCTAAAACCAGATCAGTGCAGCAGCAATGGTATACTGTATTGGACGTTACGAGTCAAGAGGAAAAGGAAGGCTTCAAGACGGGCCGTTTTAAAATCTGTTCCACACACTTTCCTGAGGAATGCTTCGCCACTCATCCGCAGTACGGATATCGATTCCTGCAGCATAACGCCATTCCGTCAGTGTTCCCCGTAGATGCTCACCCGTGTTCAGGAGCAGACGACCATCATGAGCAAGATGAATTAGATGGTTCCCAGTATGACGAACAGGAACAACGGAATGATGAGGAGGGCGAAGAGATTCAACTCGTAGCTCAGCCAGAGGACGAAGCGGATAATACTGTCGGTGACGAAGCAGCGGAAGAATTCGGCATACAGTACGCTAATGGCAAGTACTTTATACTGAAGATGGTAGACCAGCCATCGGGTCAGCAGGATGCTCCGAGTCTTGAGGAAGTACCGAACGAACATGACGGAGAAGAAGAAATAGAAGAAGAAGAAGAAGAAGAAGAAGAAGAAGGTGCGCTACTCGATGAGTTTTCGGAGGGTAATGCACACATCATCGAAGATCCAACACCTGAACAATGCACCACGCTGGAGGTGTACGGGGAGGATGGATTGATCGACGAACGAGAAGATAATCAGTTAGAGGAATGCATCGAGGATCGAGAGTCCAAGCAACTGGCCACAATAGAATGCACAAAGGTGCGGAATTCTCAACGAGACACCGTCAAGGGCGAATCAGAGCAAGCTGGTGATGAGCAGCAAGAGAATATAATAATCCTAGAGCAAGAGGAACAGACAGGCAGGACTAATATTAGTAATGAAGAGTTCGAAGTAGATACGAATGCATACGGAACTATCGAGGCTCTGGATGAAATGTCCGTGTACGGTGATCAAGTAAGGGTGAGCCAGAGAAACCACAAGAATCGCCCCTTTGTAAGTATCACGAGTCGACAGTGGTAATGGTTCCCCGGATTAACTAACCATCCTAACCTTCTTGCAGACTGAATTTTGTGAGTATTGCAAGAAAGGATTCCATTTCAAAAGTGCCCGCAAACGTCACGAGGTGGTTCACACACGCGCTAAGCCGTTCACCTGTGAGATCTGTAATCGAAGGTATGGTTGGCGCCATTTATCGAGCGAGTGTTAACTCTCATAAATTGATGTTTCGTTAATTATGGCTTCTCTTTTCCTACAGCTTTAGTCAAAAGGTGAACCTAGCATGCCACATGCAGACCCACTCGGGTAAGCGGCGCATTAAACCCCACGCCTGTGGGCAATGTGATGCGTCTTTTGACCGAGTGAGCGGACTGATCGTACATCAGCGAATACACGAGCGGCAATCACCTTATGAGTGTCCGATTTGCTACGAGGTAAAGACTTGTTCGACCACCTTCTACGATCATCTGAAGAAGAGTCACAAGGACCAGATCACGCTAAAGGAGTGTCTCGAACTGATGGCTCACACTGGTACTGCGCTGGTATTCGACGAGTCGGAAGACCCAAAGCCACTCGATGAGATGATGCGCCCGGACGGTCGCTACCAGTGTACGGCATGTGAGAAAGTCTACACTACCAAGCGCCGGTTTAACAAGCATATGCGCACTATGCACCCAAAGATTTTCATGTGTCCCCACTGTTACCAAAAATTTCCGTACAAAAGCTTATTGCAAAAGCACATAACGGTACACACGAAGGAGCATCCCTATCCATGCTCGCACTGTGATGCCAAATACACGCAGAAATCGAACCTGGTGAGCCATATGATTCGACATCACCCGGACAGGTTACAGCCGGAGATGCTGAAGCGAAGAACCACAAATACTTGCACAAAGTGTCACACGACGAGTGTCCGTGCCGATTTTCTACACCGCCACCGATGCGTCATTCAGCCTGCGCGCAAGCGAAAGCAATCCTTTACGGAGCCAGCTACGAACAAAAGGTACGGCGAAAGAGCACATGGGAAAATAGGCGTCAAAAGTGCCCTGAAAGAGGAACGATTCCACAGCCCTACCTTCCAATGTGGGACTTGCAACAAAACATGGCGTTCGAGTCTTTCCCTAAGAAATCATCGTTGTCGAGGAGCGGCCGCGCTGGAGGACCAAGGAATGGAAAATGAACAGGACATTCCAAGTGCCAGTGATGGAATTAAGGATCAGTACGATGATGAGCAGTTTATGGAAGAGGATTTCAGTAAGAAAGGCCGCCTGTTGATCTATTATTCTCTCGCCTCGGCGTCTCTGACACACATCTCCTTTGCACGGTTTCGTTACAGATGAGATTGGAGTGATGGTGGTTGACGGATATACATTGGACAGCACAGAGCCAACAACTATGGTTTTTCTCGCTGAAGAATCCAGCTCAAGTCAATGACACAAACATGCGATTTGTGAATTGTTCGTCTGCACTTTCTGTTGAGGAAATAATGTGTTGAGATTAAAGTAAAATATACTGCAGCACATCCATCCATAACAACATCTAGTCTCACGTGTATGCTACGGCGTTGCAGTAGCTGCTTTATTGATCAGTAAAAGTGGGACTCACACACTCTAACACTTACTTAAGAGGCGAGGCGACCCCGACGCGTAACCTATCATACAGCGGTGATAACAAGCAACGTGGAAACGAAAAAAAAACGAAATCAAGCGATGGCAGCTCCGCGTGGAATGTCAGGCAATGTTTCTCGTGACCTTCCGGAAGTAGTTTTGCATCTGCTTCAGCCGCACATCCTGTAGCTTACCGACGCGACCCATGAGCCGCTCGTGGCGACAGACCTCGCAAAAGTTACGCGTCACAACGTGCATCGGGCTGCGATAGTAAACGTCGGGCCGGCTACCATCGCCGGTGGCGGCTGCGGCATTCTTCCGGTGCGCCCACATATGCAAGACGACCTCGACGAGGGTGATGATCAGCGCGAACAGCTTCGGCGTCATGAAGAGCAACGGCAGAAGGTAGATCAGATGGGCGCTACTATTGTAGCCAACAGTGATCTCCTGGGGGAATGGGGCAAACACAAAGGAAAATTCTGTTAGCGTTTGACGAACATACTTTCGTTTCGGCGTCGAATTCAATCGAGGTTGCTAGTAACCAAACGGGGTGCACACACAGACACACAAGCGAGCTAGTGGTTATGATAAGGAGGGGGATTGGCTACGGGAGCTAGCATACGAAATGCACGTGCAACGTCTAATACCTCATCTGGTCCCGGTCAGCCTTCACCGGCCAGTAGCATTTGCGCCCACTTCCCAGACCAGCCTATTAAAGCCTACTGAGTAAGAGGGTGTACGGGGTTGGGTGGTATGATGATGATGTTGGCAAGATCATTTGACAGGTACCTCCTTCGTCATCGGAATCATCTTTTGCTTGCAGGCCAGGGTTGCACAGGCCACGCTCGGTACGGCCGATGGGCTCGACGGTTTCCGCGCAACAATGCCACTCTGAGCGCGCAGATATTGCTTCGGTACGAGAAACTTGGAGCGCCGCTGCCGCGGATCCGGTTCCGGTCGATAGCTGCTAACTTCGCCCGTTTCCTTGTCCAGGTAGATACGTTCCCGGTCCCGGTACGCTCCGGCCGACTCGTACTCCATCTCACCAGTCTCACTGTTCAGCATCGTTCGCACGGTGGGCTGCAATAGAAAGATACGGGATTTGATTAGCCAACTAGTGGGTAGTAGAGGGATTGCCCGTCCGTATTTTCTGATCAAACGTCTGCGTATTCTCCATCAACACACGGAGATCGGGAGTGCACACACTTGTTGAAACCGCCCAGAGCTCACACACCGCATCCCAGACATGGTCCAAAAATTCTAAACCCAAATTCAAAAATGCAAATGGCGTCAATTAGGTCCAATGAATTGCGAGCGTCGTTTGCGATGCGTTGGTCCCGGTGATAATGGAGACACCATCACCATCACCCGACCGCCTGTGCCTGTGCCTCACACGCTCGCACGCGCATTCGACGCGATCGACGCGGTTTCTCGAGGCGCACGGCTCGTGACCTTTGCCACCGCCGTTTGTTTATGCAGCAAAAACAATCCAATAAATTCTCATCAAAGACCGGCTCGTTGGGGTCTGTCACCGGCCACACTACTGCTTCCCCGACACTCAATCATGCTCGGACATCAGCGCGGCCCAGCATTTGGCGATGCTCTGGCCGCCGTTTCGACACGGATCGATCACGGAAGAGAGCACCCGCTGCGCCAAATAGGGAGGGGACATGCAGTGCCCCTAAAACGGTCTGTGTGTGCTCTGTGATCGTGTATGCTATGCCAGTCACGGACATTTTGGAAGCTGTCATCTTCCTTTTTGCCACTAATCATGGGCAGATGGATAGTGAGGACATTGGGAGGGCGGAAGCATTCTTTTGGTTTATTTTTCGCTGTTTCAATTTGTCCTCTTGGATCTTCGGGGGGTAGAATTGCGCTGTTCATAGATTGATCGCTGGATGGCCTTGCTTCCCCGTTGGTACTGGAATTGGTCACGCTAATCATACTAAACGGCCACCTGTCAATTACAATATTTCTGGCCATGAACCCACGAACATCCAAATTATGGAAGGAGCATCTAGACCTTGTCTACATGCTTTTTGTTTCGCCTTGTGCAGCCGCTAAGTTCACAGATAAGATACGGAATCTTGAGGAGTCCTTGATAGTTCAATGTTACAATATAAACGGTTAATGTATGAAATCTAGAAGGCGAAGTGTTGAGGGAATTTCACCTCCTTAGGGTTTATATTAAAACAAAGCAATCGTGGAAGGTTAAAGCAAGATGAATTCAGTTTTCGTGCGGTAGCAACCATTCGGGTTGGTAAAATTTGCGAAAGGTGTTTGGCTTTCTTTTTCAGTATAAACTGCGCTACATAATGTAACCAGTCGACCAGTTCGCGTGTGTGATACCGGAAGTGTACTCAAGAAACCATTCGAATTGGAATTAACAACGGCACGGATCTGTTCTTGTGAAGGCCAATACCGCTCGTTGGTTGTAATTCCTGCTAGGCAAAAGGCAAAGGGTAAGTCCTGAAAAGCGTTTTTGCAAAAATTGTTCCAAAATGGTCAAGTGTCAAGAGAAACAGCTGAACAGATTGAATTAGCCAGACGGATCAGACAAAAAAAAACCTAATCCTTCAACGCGAACCTGCACTAGGAGAGCCCTCTAATGGGAATCAATGTAATGAGGTACTGGCATTTAGTTGGCTTAGCCCCACGCTACCTTATTAGAACGCTTCACCAAGAAACAATAGCAGACCGAAAGCTTCTCATTACGTTCGGGCTCGAACCGCCATAAAGATAGCAGACGGCTAGTGTTGGAGGCACACTCCGGAACGGGACATTTTGCAAACATCGATTAGCGCTCGTTTAGTGTCACGTTGAGGGCTTGTACCGGGCCTCTAACCTGGCCATCCATAACTCATATCCCGTGCCATTGCGTCGGAAATTGAACGGAAGGGGAGAAGGGTGCATTGCGGATGCATTGTAGCATCGCGCTTGGTCAATCACTTGAATAGCTCGCGCGCGATTTAATATACTATTTTTTATGGCAGCTCATCATCATTTGTCAAACGACAAAGCGTAGGTTGGCAGGCAAACACGATCGCGATCGTACGCATGAGCACCTCTGTGTTTTTTTTTTGCAAGTTTTTGCGCCTTGCCTTGTTGTGGTTGTTGCTAATGCTTCTAACCTCCTTCTTCTCCAGCAAGAAAAAAGGTGGACTCCAGCATACGCGTGAGGCCAGGCCAATAAAAAAAGTCCTTAGCCGTTCCGTAGTTCCTCCATCTGGTAATTCTATTTTTGTAGTAAGAACCCTCATCTCTGGGGCACAATGGGGCTTAATGTGAGGTTTGTTCAACGCAGCAGGAAGTCCGCCATTCAGCCATATATTTTTTTTTTTGGGAGGAACGAGAGGGCGCACGGCACTGCCTGCACTGCCTTAAACACCTCCCTTGCATACCCTTCCAACTCAAGGGACCTTCGAATTGGTTCTTCCAAATTAAACGTTACTTTTATCTGTTTTGTGGCCATCGGGTATCAAAAACAAAAAAGAAACATAAACACCCAGCTCCCACAGGATTACTGGAGTGTGTGCTGTCAGTCGGGGCTGCAAGGGGGCGATAAGATTTCTCTAATCGGAACAGGCACGGCTCCAGCTACTGAGCTGTCCTGTGCTTGCCAAAAAAAAAAACTGATTGTACCGGGCGCAGTGGACCACCATATCTAACGTGGCCCAATCGGTGGACCCTTGGAAACAGAACTCTCCCCCCGGCCAAGAGTGCGTCTGAGAAGACTATGCCCATTATATGTCTCTTCTTCCTTCCCCTGTAACGAGGAAGAAGTCGGTTGCGACATACGCACACTGTCCAAATGATGCTTATTTATAGAGCCTCCCGTCTGATTCGCGCTACTTGATAAGCAAATAGGTGCGAGGGGAGTGCGGAGGTGAGGTAACGGCGTACAGCAGCTCATGCTATCTGTCCAGCCCGCAAAACCGCCGCGTATACACCTCAATTATTACTTCTTCATCATTATCCCGTTGCGACATTCGCACATGCTTTGCATCATGCTTCAATTGCCAAATGCTGCGCTTACAGTCCAAGGTGTCGTGGCCATTTATAGGCCGCCTATAGGGTGGTAGGTGGCGTGCACGGCGTTCGCTCTTCACGGCAGACCAGAACGAAACGATTAAGGCAACCAACCAACCATTCGAACCGCGGATACCAAACTTACCTTCCCCGTTCTTTGTGGCAAGACAAGTGGTTCTGAAGATCTCGCTGGTAGAAGATTACGTTCTGTCGGCGTTCTGCTTCGCTGTTTTGTGGTCGAACTACCTGCTCTTCGTTGCTGCGTTGCCCTGAGCAGCGAGTACGCTTGAGCACCAGCAGATAAAAGAAGCGTAGAAGAGCGCGTACTCTTAAGATTTCTCTGCTCGTACGGCCACCGGCGATTCAAGTGAAGCGTTTGTTTTGTCCTCCTCTGCCCTCCCCTTTAACTTCGACAACAGCCCGCCCGGTTTTGGATAAAGTGTCGCCGTGACGTCAGCGGTCACGGTTTGACTTTTGGGCAAGGAGGGACGGCGAGTCGTACGGCGGGGACCGTCTTAATGATCGATCGTCTTGTCGATGTGCAGGGCACAGGTGTGTGCTCCTAAGGTTAACGAACACTCTTTCACTCTCCCGGATCTACACACGCAGCGACGCACTCACACTCGTGCCCCTACGCTGGCTGATCGCTTTCGATTTGCTGTGTGGCCACACCGCCGATGGAGACGCGCTCGCGATCATGTAATCACGGACGGATCGCGTTTGCTCAATGGCGCCCAGGCAACCAGAGGAACTCGAATTGGTACTTGCGCGATCGCGGATCGATGATCTCTCACTCACCAAATTGAATTGCCAAACGAGTACGCGGGGGGGTGTCTTTGGTGCACTTGCACGACACGCTCGACGATGGGTTGGTGTGTCCTCCTGTCTACGCGGCGCTCGCTCGCTCACGGTTTCAAGGGTTTCATGTTTTGCGTTTCCTACCACCACCTCGGTCACTGAACGGTGATCGGTGGTGTTCGCATGTTCTTCACGCGGACCGCCGTACAGCAGACTTTGGCCACGGCCAGCAGACACTCATTCCTTGGTGGTAGAAACAGCAACGGCACCGTCGTGGTTGTCGCTAACCTTTGACACACGCGCACACCGCCTCGGTAGTACACACTCACAGCACACTTCCCTCCGTAGTGTCTTTGTGTTCCTTCGTTGTTGACGCCAACCGTGGATGATCGTCACCTACCGATCGTAGACGAACACCGCAACAATGGACAGACGGTCTGGTTGGTTTTGTAGTCTTTCAAAGCGATGGGGGGGATACGATTTAATGTGCCACGATTGGAGCTGATTTTACGCACGCGACCGGTCCGAGTGAGGTTCTCCGAACGTTTGACTCACAGATGAGCGGCCGCGCAATGCGCGATGCGCGATATTCCAAGCCGATCACACGCGCACATACGCCGCCCAGTGCCGTGTTGACGCGCAGATGATGGGCGATGGAGACGCAAAACAAATACACATGGTGGCCGGATGGATGGGTGGGTGGGGATGTGTGTCAGCCGGGGGGTACAGAAGGATTGGCGGAGGATACTACATCTCGGGCTTTACCCCTAACCGATCGTACAGACCGTCGTAGAAAAAAGGGAAAACTTTGGTTGTTCCGCTCTATTCTCGCGTTTTTCGCCTTCGTCATACGTCCGCTCCCGTCGTTCCGTGATTCTGTTTTCGGAAACAAAGAGCGTGTCACCCGGCGATAGAAATCCGATAGTGGGCCATCGACGTATTCACGCGACACGGGCATTACACGCTGGTTGGTGGCAGCGACATAATTTCGTCAACTATGCTATATCGCCGCATTTGACCACCTTATCGTTCCTGGCGCACACACTGACGAGTCCAGGTATCCCAGTAGTAGTATTGTGTGTGCGTGTGTGTGTGTGGCGCGCACGCTGGTGCGATAAGATAGAGTCGCGGAGGGGATGGTTTATCAGTGTTTTCCCAACTTTTTTTTGGGGGGCCGGCTGCTCGGGTGAAGCTCCCGAATTGCGGCTTTGTGCAATTTGCAACATTATGACAGAATGTGCACGACGTATGGCCGCTCAGCTGCGTCCGGCCATTCAGGAAACCATCCATCGTGGGGTCTCCGTGTTCAGGCACATCCACTGGACTCCGTTTCTTGTTTGGGAAGGTAAACACCAGCGTTGGCTGCGCTGCAGTGTGGTGAACGTGGGCTGAAAAACCAAGAAAACAACCAAAATGCGGCCATCTCCCCGCTGCCGCAGCCGGTCCAAAATGGATGCTGAGCTGTTTCTCGTTTTCTTTCCTTGGTTGAGTAGATGTAAGACATGGCGTACCTTTCTAGCTTCACGATGTGAACAAAGAACCAATGCAATATCCTTGGAATGAAAATAATGCAGACGCCGTTTTTGAGCAGCGACATCTTTCCGTTTAGACTCTTTTGTCATTGAGTTTCAGTAGCTATCCACTTTGTTTGTCTTTCTAGTTAATTTGTGACATTGTTTAGCCGTTTAACTCCCTCATATTTTGTTAATTAGTTGGGTTTATTATTTTTATGCAACTGAATCCGTTCTACCTAAAATATTCTGTTTTTAACATCCTTGTCATTTGCGTTAAGTAGTGCTTTTGAGGAGTGCATGTTTGGGGGGGCTGAAGGTAGGAACGTACTTCCCCATGATGCGGATGCTCCCATACGTCCATATGGTCGCTGCTCCTTCTTTCTCTTGGTCTCAAGGTTATTGGCCAGCAAACAGGCAAAAATGGACATATTTTTGGCTTTCGATCGGTCTGCGGCTGACGAGTGTTTATGTATTTCCTTTGTGCGACTATTTTAAAAACATTCGCTCACGGATAAGCCAAAGCTGTGAATAACGTTTTGATCTCGAGATCGATCCTCCGTAACGAGACACTCTACCCGGGCTGGTAATAATGAGCAAAACCGATATTTAGCTACTAATTACACTGTTGCCCTGGCAGTAGGAGCTGTGATCATTTACTATCTAATGTTGAAATGCTTTGCTTGGAATTCAATCTGTTCGATGATAGCGTTTTACAGCGCTCCAACAACGTCACAATCTGTTTGTGATCTTCGAGCTGCCGTTGTTCGTGGGCCATGTGCGTGCAACGC
>NC_064875.1:64933123-64935623 GCF_943734745.1 Anopheles darlingi
GAAGTTTTCAATTATTCTTTATCCGTATCACGCTCGAAACGCGCTCTTGGTGGAGATGAGTTGTGTTAAATAAATAATTTCCTTTATTTCGTTAATTTTTCTAGTACTACGTTTGAAACGATTTCTGCGCTCTCTGTCAATACAACATAAGGCCACGGCTATACCTTTTACTGGGGATGATCAATGATGGAGGGTGGCACTCCCTCCGAACCGGGGGTGGGGGTGTAACGGCCTTTGAAACCTTATGCAAAAAACTTAAAACAAAACATCTCAAAACAACCTCCAGGATGCACCAGCGATTCAATAAGTTAATACTGTTCAACAACACGACGATTTGGGGATCGCTCCCTTGTTTATCAGGCTTCACTTTGCATGCAGTGGATGGCCGAATCCTCCGATAGTTCGTCCAGAGAGGAATCTGGAAGGCAAAGCGTCGATTAAAGACTTGGCATGATCCAAAGACCCATACGGGCACGATCACTTACCATGCGTACTGTAGATCGATGATTTAGACGAGTGGTTGTTGTTGATATTACTAGTGTTGTTATTGTTGTTGTTGCTATTGTGATGGCCACCGAAGTGGCCACCGGGACCGTACGGAGCCCCACCTGGCCCTAGATGCAGCGGACTGTGCATCACGTTCGACTGTTGGAAGGTGTAGGAGAGCTGCAGGTTGATGTGTCTCGCGAACGGATTCATCTCACCGTCCCTAGGAACTGAAATATAAGTCCAAATGCATCAGTAATGAAGCGGCATTTTCGGTATTTCTTTTTACAAGTGCCTCTAGTGGCCATACCTTGAACATGTTTCTTCTGGCGGGCACGCGAGTTCTGGAACCACACCTGCGTCACTCGCTTACTGAGCCCAGTTACCGATGCTATCCGCTCCAGATCCTGCCCATCCGGGTTGCTGTCGATGTTGAAGTTAGCCTGCAGGATCTGCAGCTGCTCCTCGGTGAACGTCGTCCGGACGCGTTTGGTTTTACTGTTCTTTTGGTAGCCATCCGCCTCACATCCATCTGACGGCAGTAAGCGGAGAGCAGAGGGATTTTTGCGTTAGTAACCCCGTGAGTATTTTACCGCAAGGCCAAAAAACCCGGACTTACCATCGCTCGAGGTGCCGCAGTCGAACATCTCCGAGTAGTGCGTCTTGCACAGTACCTTATCGTCTACGAGGGCGAACTGTTCGCCGGTGGACAACTGGCGCCCACAGCTATCACAGGCAAAGCAGGCTAGGTGAAAGATAAGATCGCGAGCCCGGCGTACCCAATCGGTGGCACTGATCGTCCGGCTACACCGCGCACACTTCGTCCCGAATGTCCTGAAAGCGAGGGAGGAAGAAAGAAAAGCAAAATTCGAGTTGCATTAATGTGGAACTTCAATCTTAAACGTTTACTCCGGACTCGCTCGTTCGTTAATTGGTCGACGGGCTGGTGATGGTGGTGGTGGTGGCGGATCCTCACCAAGGCCACACTCCACACAATTTGCCCATTGTGTTGTCCCATATTATGACAGCCATTAATTAGCGCCAGGACGGGCCTGGCATGCGATCGCACCGTGCCTGCACCGCGACCGTGTGCATCGCACCTTGCACTGCTGCTCGTGTGGTCGCGTGCAGACCGTCACTTTGTAGCTGGTAAATTTTCACCTCATTTGCATGCACTGTCATCTCATCGCCCGTGTGTATCGTGATCGCGATCGCGAACAGCGTTGTTATTTTTTTTTATTCGTTGTTTCTACTTTGCTTCTTTTGTCCGCCAGTTCGCTTTGTACAGCATTTCGGAAGCAAGATAAGATGCAAATCACGCGGGACCAAACCTCGCGGATAAGCAGAACATCCGTTAACGGTTAAACAAATGCCAAGGTAAAGAAGGGAAGCTAGCAATCAATTTTGCTGCACAAAACAAGACGCGGCTGAGCACGAGGGGGACAAATTTGAGTGTATCCATGTGTGCGTCGATCGTGCACAGACAGAGGGTTGCTCCTTGGTGTGGCCAAACAAGGAAGAAAAAATCCGTGTCGCACTCTTGGTTTACCTCGTTGAGAACTGCTCCGATTATCTGGCTTTACGCCAGGCGCCGGAATGTGGCATATATCGTCAGGGCAGGGCAGGGCAGCTTTAGCCTTTGGCCTGCCAGAGCGACTCATCGCGTTACGGCCCCGCAGCAAGCCAACCGCAGGAGGCACATTAAAATTAATGATTATTTTTATGCACTTTCGTTGTTGCGTTTGGCGTTGCTTCCGTGTACGCACATGTGAGGAATGAGGCTTCTGTTTGCCACATTCTGCTTGAACACCGGAATATGCGTTCCACGTTGCACTACCTGGGGGTGGTTCGTGGTGGAGGCAATCTCGGGATGGAGCATAAAGTTCCCGAATGTGCTTACCGGTCACATTAATTGGCGAACAAATAGCGCAAATGCAAATGTTGCTCTGCCGATCCTTCCGGAGCTGATAAATCAATTAGTTTTTTTGCGTATGCTGCGCGAAAACTACGCCCT
>NC_064875.1:64940623-64955623 GCF_943734745.1 Anopheles darlingi
AATGGTGGAGAGGCGCAGGGTTTAATGCTCCACGAGACGATGCCAACCTGCACGCCGTGATGTAGCAGCGGACCACCGGAGTCACCCTATAGAGAACCAATAGGTCAACGTAAACTGTGGATCATCGACTACCAACGACCTTAAGAACACTTACACTGCACTGTCCCTTACCACCACCGGGATAGGCGGCACAGATGTGCGAGGGATAGATCTTGCTCGAGTGGATCGCATCACACTCCTCGTTCGGGACGATGTAATACTCGACCTGCTGCAGTGTGGTCGGTAAGTAACCATCGGAAGCCGTCCTGCCCCAGCCGATCAGCGTCACACCGAGATCTTCCGAATCCGTAATCTCGCTGAACGATCGTGGCAATCGCACCGGAAACACTCGCTCATTGAACCGCAGCCGTCGGGCCAGCTTGAGCAGCGCAATGTCGTTGATGTAGCTGTTGCGCGAATCATAGCCTGGGTGTGGTACAACCTGCTCGATCTTGTACACCGAATCGTCAGCGGTCGTCGAAATGTTTGTCCGACCGACCTGAACCGTCTGTGTGTTTACGGTCACCGAGCTGACGCAATGGGCCGCCGTGAGGATCCAGAACTCGGACAGAATGCTGCCACCGCACGAGTGACTACCGAAGCTACCGCGCAGTGAGATCATAAACGGGTACTCCTCGATCGTAGCATCCGTTCCGTTGACGATGCGACGATCAGGTCCGGAGAACTGCTCGGTAGGAGCGCCTATTTTTTGGAATAGGAGCGCTGATTAGAGATCACTTTGTTCTATCCTGTCTAGAAGCTTACCCAGAGCCACTCCGACGAACACCGCAACGAGTGAAAGATACTTTAACTGCATCTTGTACTTGTACTTCAAATGAATGCTTTAGTTGGTTTGTGATGCCTTCCCCGTTGGCGTCCATTCTTATTTATACGAAATCGTGAGTGAGACTCGAAGGGGCGCACGTTACGATATGAATCGGTTTTACTCGATTCGCCAAATCACGGACCGTAACGCGTAAAACCAACCAACGCTTTCTGGGTCAAGAGGTTGGTCTATTTTCGATCAAACGAATCCGTCCGTCCGCCGCCGATAAGCGCGTACGCGGAGATACTTCCTGAATTTCCAGCGCGCGCGATGAATTGCAATCCATCCGTTCGAGCTGCAATCTTGAAGCGCATTCGATAAGCGCATGCAACAACAACGACAAAAAAGGCTGCACCGTACGGTATGATGCAACCGATTAGATTGGGATGCGATCGGTAGCTCATTGTTTGAATATGCGTATTTTTGAGGCCACTTCGGCTAGACTCGGACCAGGTTGGGTTGACCTGCATCGACGATGCTGACTGACAGTGTGATTAATTGGCTTTTACGGAATATTGCGAAGACGCCATCCTGGGGAAGGAATTCCCTAGGGATAGGTAGATGTACTATCGAAATGCGAGAGATTGTTTTGATACTTTTTCGCAGGAGAAATACAAAGAAATTGACTTGAAACGAAAGCACAAAGGGCATCGTACAGCGTAAAAGATGTGTGTAATGTGAGATCATTTTATCAATGCTGTTAAAACCGGCTCATAACTAGGCTATCGACATGTACAAAGGGTTCGATAATGTTTATCAGAATGATGTCACAATGAAGCTGTTGAGTTTTGCGAATTAAGTTTGAGAAATGTAGTTCCACAAAAAAAATTTTCAAACAATATGATCGTTGGATAGTTCTGCAAAAAGAGAGCCTATCGATGGCTTAAAACGACTCTAGAGAAGACATAAGAACGCGACAAGCCTACGAGAAGCAATTTAGCGGAAGACGACAAACGAATAGACCAACTGGTGAGAATACCAAGGAATGAAAAAAAATAATCCCATTTGCTGGCACATCAAACAGAGCGCGAGCAGGTCTTTCGCTAGTAAAAAACCAATTAAACTTTGAGTAATGGCCCGAATTGACGAAAACAATTAATTGAAAATGAATACCGTTGCAGACAGTCGCCACTCGCGCGATTGCAGCGGACATTAAAATGTTATAAAACTTTAAAAAACCCACCCCTTCGTACACACGGATCAGGAATCGATCGTAAAACGAGCTGCGGATGGGACAGATTCTGAGTTCCGTCTGGTGCATCCCGTGGCTCATCTTGCGATCCGAACGGTTCGGTTTTGCGTAACGCAAGCAGCAGCAAAGACAGGTCCAGATACCGCGTGCGTCCACTTGCTACCGGGTGTTTCTTTAATGATGGTGCTCAATGGTGGCTGGCGTCCGCCCGGTTCTTGATGGTGTCAACCAGAACAAACATTCATGTAGACGTACCAGCAGCAGCAGCATCAGCAGCAGTGGCATCATTCGATCCACAATCCGAACGTCCGTGCCTAATTAACGTTCCAAAGTTTCCATCCGCGACACGGACGCACCCCGGGCGTTTAAAAGTTCATAAAATATCGGAAAACAAACCGCGCTTGTGGTGTGTGTGTGTATGTGTGTGCCAGCCTCTGAAGCGTAAAATTGGTCCCCCGAGCCGGCATCAAACGCCACGGTGGACGTCCTACCTGGCCTGTCAGCTCGCTCGCATTCGATGATTGGCAACGATGGTTTTCCGTTGGCGGGCACCGGATTCCGGATTCAGCAGCAGCAGCAGCAACAGCAGCAGCAACAAGAATCCGACAGGCCGAGACACCTACGCACCAGCACGCAAAGTCAGCAGGCGATCGGCGACGTCAATGATCGCATAAAGCGCCAGCGACCGATCAAGAGTGGTGGTGGTGGTGCTGCTGCTGGTGATGGTTCCCTTGGCCAACCTTCTCCGGCTAATTAATCGAAAGAATTATCGACTTTTGACAACGGCGATGGTCAGCCGGAGCCAGGCATGCGGGGTAGGCAGAGGGTCAGGCACCACGGACACGGAATGTTTGCATAATATGCATAAACATCGGGCGTGTGCAGCCGCGCCGAACGCGTCCTGGAACCGGTGAAGTTCCGCTCCCTCGGAACTTGTCAAAATGGTGCCAACGTCGCCGATCGACCGAACATGGTGTCCTCGTCGTCGTCGTCGTCGTCGTCGGTGGTGGAGGTTGAGATACCCATTGCCTGGTCACCACGGGGCCACAGTACAGTGGACGCAACAACAGGTTTGCAGATGATCGTTCGCGAACGAAGGGAACGATCATACTGCCTGCCACTACCACCACGCGAACACATGTGTTTCGGTGGTTTCGGGGGGACATTCCGATTTAATTACTGCCCCCTTTATTCTTGCTCTCCCTCTCTCTCCCTCTCTCTCTACTCGACGTCGACGCAACCTCGTGGGTGCTGCCTCAACTCATATATGTTCCCCTGGGCTGCCTCTTCTAGAGGTCCGGTGCAGGAGGGACGATAAATTTAAAATTCACATCCAAAAACCTCCAACCAACAGTCAGCCAGTGGCAGTGCCAGTGCCGGGCAGTCCGCTCGGTTCGGTGTGGTGCGAAGAACAACATGCAATCCACCGTTTCCAGAAGCCAGCACCCGATCGGACCTCCGTTTGCTGGGATTTATTCTTGATGATACGCCAAGCGCCCATTTAACGGCCTCGGCCCGGTCCTGGCTTGGTGCATTTCGGTTGGCTCGGAAGATCAGGGGAAAATGGGAGGAGGGGAGAGAGAGAAAGAGAGGTGAGGACCATTATAAAGTTTCCGGTACAGCCGTCCAGGAGAGGTTCGAGTTGCAAAACGGACAGCACACAGCACCGTGTACTCATCGACGTTGTCGTCGTTGTAGCAGTGCTCCAAGTCCAAGTCCAAGTGCGCTTTTGTGAGGTTGCAGCTTCAGAGCATGGCAGAGTCAGAGTGCGGCTCATAGGTGGTCCTCGCACCGTTCCGGCGAACCAGCCGCGTATTATGCGCTTCACTCTTCACAGCGAATGAATGGAATCGGGATCGTAAAAATGTATAAATTAGTGTCCTCGTGCACACGCCGCTTCTTCTGACCGCTTGAGCTTAACACAGAGTGTACTGGTGTGTCCGTGCATCTCTCTAGCAAATGGTCACGGTGTGGTTTTTAGTGCAAAAAAAAAAAATGGTGGAAATTTCTATTTTTGCGGCCACAATTAAAGGCCAAACGGATGCTTTTTCTACGGGCCGTCTCGAATGTTGGGCAATGCATCGACCAATCGTTCGATAAACAAGGCCAACAGCAATCTAAGAAGAGGTTCAATGTTCAACACACCCATTCATGACGAAAGCGCAGCGGTCGTTAGGCGGTTGAAGCAAAAAAAAAGACGAAACCAAAAAAGATCGAAACCTGGCGAACCCTGGCATTAACCGGTGGCCGCGGCCACACTAGGCGCTCTTGGGAAATCTCGAGCAGCAGCCTCGGTAGTACCTTCCCCCAAAAATCCGCCCCAAGAGAGAGGCATTACGAATGATTGATTGATGATTATTAAATTACTTGGCGTGCGTTACCACCACCACGATCAGTAGGCCAGCCGCATTAGATGGTTTTTGAAGGTCCGCCCTGGCCAGTAGCAGTGTGGCTACCGGCAAAAAGCATCTTATCTGCGGCGTTGCGGCCACCTTACATTAGCGGCGACATGAGAGGTCGCCGAACGAAAAAAGAAAACCAAAAAAAAAAAAAACAGATCAAAATTCGCTCCCCCAACACTCGGCGGACCGCAAGTTACTTTCGCTACGCAGACGAAACTCACCGAAAAGCGCAGAACAGCCTTTGGACCGTTGTACTGTTGCTTCGAATGGCTGGTGAACGAAACGGGAGGTTGAGGTTCCACCGAAAACTCGAACCCGCACCGAACGCATGATCGATTCGCTAACCAAAACCAATCGGTTCCTGTCGATCGGCCAGTTCCTTCCATTTTTGGGAAGAAAGGACCGCGATCGGATCGCATCCTGTCAAATGTAAAGTCCATCCGGTGTGACTTCTGGATCAAACCAAAAAAAAAAGGCAAAAATCTTTCTGCAAACAAACAACAAGGACTGCTGCTGCTGCTGCTACCATCAAGTCGATCGATGGTCGCGCATCGAATGGTGGTCGCTGGGAATGGGGATTGACATAATCTGCAGCTACCGTGCAGCCGGAACGCAGCCGCCATGTCGACGTAATGTCCTCTTTTCTAGATCATCGGCTCGCTCTCGATTGCGTCAAGCGCCTGAGATGGGCCCGATCAATCGACCGCGCTATGCCCGG
The DNA here is from genome assembly GCF_943734745.1 of Anopheles darlingi. Lineage (NCBI taxonomy): Eukaryota > Metazoa > Arthropoda > Insecta > Diptera > Culicidae > Anopheles > Anopheles darlingi. The sequence goes on from NC_064875.1 coordinate 64,945,801, forward strand.
GGACCATGCCAGGCGGACGTGTCATGATCAATCATTCCATTCAGGAGTCATTCAGGTGCGCACCGCATCGCAATCTTCTTCTTCTGCGTCGTCGTCGTCGTCTGCTCTGCTTCCTCGACGCCACTCGTGATCATCGTTTCCTTCGGCGATCGTGGACACATCGCGACTAGACAACCGCGACCGTGGACCGTCAAGAATTTGTAATTGTCCCGCACCATCACACACACACACACACACACACACACACACACACACACACATGCATGCCTTCCTGGGAGCTCCAGTTATTGAACCGGATGAAGAAGGCGGGATGATGATGTTGGAGTCCGTTGATGGCTCTATCTCGTGGGCCACACCCATAGTCCGGTTGCCCGATTGCCGTACGATAATCGAATAATAATCGAGCAAAATTACGCCGGCCGGAACAATCGGGAACTCCGGTGCCGATGCCGGTGCCGTACATTCGTCTTCATCTACGTCCAGTGCGTCCAGTGCGCCACGAGGCTATTGCTGCAGGAACAAAAGAGGAGTTCGGTGGCGCTGTCACGCGAGAAAGTAGCGCTGATGGTCGGTGAAAAGCTTCCGGAACTAATCGGAACCGGCCAGTGTCCCGATCGGTCCTACATTGTGGTCACGCCGGAGTGGTGTGGTGATCGGAAAACGATCATCATTAGCGGACACCAGAAGAGGCCCAGAGCCAGAGCCAGAGTTTTCACACCCTCGATCACGTCGTCGTCGGTGGAAGTCTTCTCTGCCTCTCTATCTCTCACTCTCTCCTCTCTGTCTTTCGGGAGACTACTGGGGCAGTCGATGATGCCGTGAAATCACGATCATCATCACCGTGCTCTCCACCACGGGCTCGATTCTTCCTCGAGCGCGGGCACGCTCTCGCACAAAAGACGATTGAAACAAATCACTTAATTAATGTGTCGTCTGTTTTCCGACACCGGACAACGGACAGATCGGGTGATCGCAGATAGGACCTTGTGTGTGGCGTCCCTCAGCACCGGACACACACACACTCTGGCGTCCACGCGGAGAGAACGTACCCATTAGAGAACAAATGATGGTGAACAGAAGCGCTTTTGGCGCTATAAAGGTCCAGGGTCCAGGGTCCGTTCGGTAGTCAACATTGTCCGGTTCGTGGAAGCATTCCAGGGAGATCCAGATAGATGGATGCAAGGGGATGTGACCGGCCGTCGAGGGGAGAAGAGCAACAAATCGTTACCGAGGTACCTCTAGCTAGATCGATAAGACGAGATCGAGAAGATGCTGGTTGCTGCGGCTTCAGGCGATCGCGATAGAGTTGGTTTGGTGTTTTTGCTTTTCCTAGAAAACGCCAGACGAGAGATCAGCACTGGCGATATGATGTGCTGCCAGGTCGTTCAACTTGACTCTATCGCAATCTTGGTTTATGATTTAAACATGAAAAAAAAAACAATGTAGGAATGATAGGGGAACTTGTTTTGCCAGACAAACTGGAATGAAATGATGGAGGAATGATCAGGATACGTCGGGTTTAGATCCCGAAACAAGGAGCGCGATCTTTAAATACTGTAAAAATCTCGTTCGATGGCGTCTACATGCGATGGCATGGTTTATGCTATTTAGTGCAACTGAGTTATGCTCCCCTCTTTACTCTTTAATCCATCCTATAAGGGTTCCCTTTAGTGTCAAACGATACAGTCACATATTGGCAAGTTCTCCACCAAAAATTTGAGTTGTTGGCAAGTTAATAGAGCCTTCAATACTCTCCTTTAATTGCGGGGAGAGGCAGGGGGTACCCGGACTCGAACCGGGGATCTTTCGATCTGCAGTCGACTGCTCTACCACTAAGCTATACCCCCTCTTGGAGTCTACTAACTTGATGCCAAAACATAAAACACATAATTGTCCAAACACTCCAATTGTACAGCAGCGACCACAGTCACTGCGACAACTCACAATTACCGAAGACGAGCGCCACACTGTCCCACACGCTGACACCACAAACCAAAACATAAAAATAACCCCACAAGCCAAGGCGCTCCAGTTCAACGCATGTCGAAACAGCAGAAAAGTGGCTACAATCTACTCCAGGCCAAACCAACACAGAGGTGACGACGCGGCGCAATGTCGCAGTTTTGTTTATCACAGACAGTGCTGGAACAAGCTTATTTAGGCCTGCCCGCAGGGGAATACTCATGAAGCTAAATAGAGCTCATGGCATGAAGTCAATCCATTGGCAAACTTAAAGTTCTAGAACTGCTTTACAAGGTTTATTGTATCGCTAGAAAAGAGAGAGAGAGCATTTTGCGATCGACTTTAAATCCAAACTTTTCCATCAACACGCTCGCAGCGATCCTCACTAGTGATCCTCGCATTCAGTGATCCACGTCCCGATACCAAAATGCAAAACACACACACATGGTCCCGGTATGGCAGGAGGTGATTGAACTCACTTCCACTCCTTTCCACCAACAAACACCTTCCGATCGACATAGATATGTTTCTCGGTGGCCCCCGAACCATTAATAACCTGCGCTATCACGTCAATGCAGCGACGACGACGACGACGACCACAGCTTTCGTATCACAGTATCTCCCCGTCAACGACTACACGGAAATGCTCGATCCACCCGATCGAAACCCAATATCATCGCGAACGCGCACACGCCGTAGATCATCGTGTTCCGTATCCTTGGCCACAGCAGCCAGCGGTGCCAGCGAAGAGGCAAACGCAAACGGAACATGATCGTGTCGCACAGATAGAGTCGCCAGAAACAACATAACACTTGATCATCGAACAAAATGATCGTGCCGGGGGATGGGGAGGGGTCGGAAACATATGCTTCGATCAGCACTACGAGAAGCAGGATTCCCATGAACATTATCGAATGTTGGCGCTGCTGCTGCTGCTGCTGCTACGATAGAGACTCTGATAAACGCTACAAATGTGATCATCGAGACATCGACGCTACACACAATACCTCCGCTTCAAACCACTGAATCTCCGTTAGTTTTCGCGTCTCTCTTTCTCTCTCTGTCTACGCTTCTGCTTCTCCGTATCGAACCTTACTCGTCTCCTGCCTTACCGATCCCAGCGTTTCGTGATAATCTTATCCGAATAAATATGTTTTATTTTATGAGACGAAATTGACTTTTCAGTCGATTATTATGGCCGGGCGTTCGCTTCGCTTTCATCTTTGACCGCCATCGAGCAGCCCAGCATCGAGCTTCTCGGTACGGTGGTAGCCCAAGGCGAAGGCTTAGGCCCCTGCCCGCAGTTCAAAGCGTCCGCAATACACCTGTCTACCGCGTAGATCCTACAACTTGTGTGTTGTATGTATGTGTGTGTGTGAGTGTCATCAAAACGTTGTGCCGCGGTTCAACACCAGGAGTAAGACATGGTTTAAGTACGCTCATTTTTCACCCGTCCAGCTCAGAAACACTGGGAGTTCTTCTTTTTTTGGGGGCCGGCGGGAACTCGCGACATACTCGACTCCCTCATACCCCTTTGGAGCTCGTCACCGATCGCGAGAAGTATTCTGTATGCTGCTAGGGAAGGGTGCTGCTAGGGACGAGACTCCCCCCTCCAGCTGATCCTCGAAGATCGGACATAATGGAGGTGAATGGAACGGAACTGACACCGTGGACCCCGGGACCCCGGGAGGGGACTCGCCGCACACCGCCCCGCAGCTCAGTTACGAGCGACCGTCGCCGCTGCGCGATGACAAAAAGAATAATATCGAACGATTTTTTATGCTAATTTAATATGTTTTCTTTCGTCTCTTCCCCTTTGCGGTCTCTGCCGCCACCGCTGCCGCTGCCGCCGCTGCCGGTTCTTCTTATGCCTAATGTGCTTGTGTGTCTTTTTTGGGGGTCCTCCTCGTTGGTCGTTGGCCGAGCCATGCAGTTCCTTCGGAAAGTAATTTGGAAACCCATACGGCCCGAACCGGACGAGGGAACGTGTGGGCACCAATCTACACCGGGGTTTTTAAGGTGGTGACGAGTAGCCGAACCGATCTCCGATGGAGATGGTGAGCACCGCGATAAGCACCATTATCGGATGGATCGTGTTTCGAGATCGATCCAACCGTAAGTCGGTTTTAAGGAGTTGCTGTGCTTACAAGCTCGACCAAAAAGTGCCTTCTGGTCTTTACCATTCGGTTCGGGAACAGTTTTGATGCTTTTTAATCGCTTGTATAAGTCAGAGGATTTCGGTCTCTGCTTGGCGTGTGCTAGATGATCATTTGGTGTGAGAATAAAAATTCTAGTTCTAGATCGATTGTAGTATTTGCAGCAGAAGACTACGGGGGCTATTTCCAGAATCCTCTATTTTACTTTCTAATAGTCAGTCTTTTGTCGGTATTACTAGCGTCTTACTAAACAACAGTTTAGTCCGACAAATAATACTCTGAAAAATATGCTAATGTAGATATTTTTGATGTTTTTGAACTGAAAACACTTCATCTCACCGAATACCTCTACAATATTAACAAATGGTCGGCGTATCGTCGACCTGATGACCACATCATCGATCGACATTTCCCACCACGGGGCGCCCCCCGGACACTCCGAGAGCGTGTGAATCGACCCCCAAGAAAGGGGGGCACCATGTTCCGATGAGAAACAAAACGTGAAGTCATCGAGATGCGGGACTTTGGGGCCATGCACTGGCCACCACCGTCACGATCTCGCTCCCGACCTCCGCTCCCTCTCTCTCTCTCTCTGTGTACCTCTAGCAAGCTTATCCCAAACAGACAAATTTGTTGGAATAAACATTCCGGTAGATTCAAGTGCCTGGCTAGCTGGCTGAATGGCGATAAAAACCACCCAAGAGCCACTGGGCGCAAGATGTCATGTTGCCTGACTAATTGTCGTGGTGAGAGGGAGGAGGTACAAGTGAAAGTCGTAAACATTGTGGACACGTAGATGATGGACCAAGGGACACATTCCTTACCCAACGATACTGATGAGCGTTTTCATTTTCGCACCACCATCGTCTAGAACCAAACGACAGCTCACCTACACCGACACTTCCTAGCAGTCGGAAAGGATTCTAGCACTCATAAACCGGGCTACTTTATGGCGATTTCCGGCATATTTTGGGAGGGTCTGTCCAAGCTTTACGATTGCCAGACACGCACCGGTAAGCAAGGGGATTGAAGTCCCGTGCTCCCGTGTGGCATGTCACAGTGTCAAAATGGTTGTAAAATGGTCAAGAAAAAGCGGGGGGGGGGGAGCACGAATGCGCCCCAAGAAGCGCAATGGCGGTGCTAATGTTACCACGAAAATGGCCCCTTTTTTATGAACCTCACGGAACAGTAGGCCTTATGTTCAGTAAGGTGTAAAGCCTACTCTGTGGCACACAAGACTTTGACTCAAGTCACAGCAGAAATTCACACACATACACACATCATCTGAACGACGTGATTCGTTTCATGGATGAACTACGTTCCGTTCCGGGACATTCCATAAGGTCCATATCGCGCTCGATGCGAACAATGTATCACGAGGCGCCTCCAAGTACTCGCCGGAGAGAGAAAGAGAGGACCGCTCCGATGAGTATCAGTATCGAGTGTAACACACACGCTGCCTCTCGTGCGTGTTCCCCCTTTTGTTCCACCAGTAAACAGATGGAATACATCGAGCCCGCATTGCTCAACCAGACGTCGTGGCCATCTGCTGCCCCAAACATCACACCACGATCACGGCACGACCATGCTCGCCGATCATCAATCAGTGGCAACAACAGCAACAGCAACAGCAGCAGCAGCAGCCACTCGTTGAAATGGAATGGCGCGATGAAATCTCTACGCACTGGCGTAACATGCTGATGATAAGAGTAAATCATATGTTGTGGCCCACAGACACACACATACGCACACAGGCACACACTTGAACACAGCAGCAAGGAGTCGTGTGAAGGCTAACACGGTCCGTGCGTGACGAATCCCCGTGCGGTCCAGATTAGCTGGATTGGTATTGGGATTGAGGGCGTGTGATTGCGAACTTTAATCAGAAGGCCGCATCCGACGTGCTGATTGCTTGCTGTGCTTTTCATTTGCTTTTCATTAAAACACACAGAAAGTGATGCTGATGAGATGTGGAGCACACTTCATTGATGTCACCGAACATCGCACCGAATTCCTTTTCTTTTGATATCAATTCCACAATGGGCTGTTTCGACTTCCAAAAACAAAAAAGCCTTAGCCAACTCTCCGTGATGACAACTTAATATCTCCGCGAGCATCGACGCCACAGAATCCATTTCAAATAGATCTCCGCCGCACGCTCGGCGGCCGCGATCCGACTTCGGTTACGGCGGTCCCGGCGGATCATGTTAAACTATTTTATTGATCCGCATCCCTCCCTGCCGCGGGCTTTGGTGTGTCGCCGCCGTCGCCGCCATCGCCCGGAGGGGGGGAATTTTGGGAAGATTGAAAAATCATCCAATTCTTCTGTTCTCCGGTCCCAAAAGCAAAACGACCAAAACCACACCGAGGGGGAGGCCCCCCCGGTGTCCATTGCCGGCATTAATTGCTTTCCGAATGTGTAATATTTTAATATTTTTATGGCCATCTCCCCGCCAGCCGCCGGTCCGGTTAACCGGTCGACCTCCTCCAGTTCAGTGCAGCAGCAGCAGCAGTTCGGGCCTTCTGACGGACGCTGGCCACTGACGACTGACGGACTGACTTGAAGCTGGCACCATCGTTTCCTCCCGTACTGTAATCTGTTCCCTCTCTCCGTCTGGGCCGAGAGAGAGACGGAAGAGGATGCGTCGGTGAGGCCGGGACTTAATTACCGCCGTTTATATGTCGTTTATGTAAATTTATGAATTGATCGCCTCTCCCCTTCCACCACGCCAAACTCTTTCCACCTGATCGGTTGCCGAGGACAGGTTCGCAGGATTTGAGAAAGGCCATAAAATCCCGCGTCATAAAGTGTCCTGTCCGGCCGCCAATGCAACGGATCGTGTACAGCACGTACACCAGAACCTTCCTAGTTCCGATCGCATTGCTGCGTCAGGATGTGCGGCGCAGGAATTGAATGTTTTGAAAATCACGTCAGCAACTGAGGGTTGGCGATCGTACGGGTGTGTGTGCCTGTGTGCGTTCTGCTGGTACCGATCCCGATCCGGATCTCTGGCCGGCATCGTAAATATGGTTTTATCGATCCCGATACAGAGCCTGATTTACGATCCCGTCGCACCCCGCCGTATGGACCGCGACGTCCTCGGTTTTCGAGGATTGATCTTTTCCTCGACCCGAAAGAAACGGGTTGTGGGTGCTGCAGTGGCCAGATCGGGCTTCTTTTTTGATTAATTTCTTCTCCACCCTCCACTTTTTCGACGGCTTAACGGCTTCGCATCACGCGCCCGAAATACTGGCGCACTGGCGTATTTGAAGGTAAAAGACTTCAACGGCCAGTGGGTTCGTCGCTTACGGCACCGAAATCGTAAATCACTTGAGCGAGCGAGCGATTGCACACACACACACACACACACACACATGCGCACAGCCTCAGACCCCCCCCCCTCTCTTTTGCACACGCGCGTTACGCGGCGCACGCCCTCACGTCCGCCCTATTTGATCGCGGCGACAATATTTATCATGGCCGGTGACACAAATCACGCATTTATCATTCTCGCGCTAAGCTCTCGCGCGCCCCGTTTAGTGCCAGATAAGCTGGCTAAAAGAGAGGGGGTGGGAGGTGGGAAGGGGGAGTTTTCCACGAATTTGTAGCGAGTGTACCCGGGTCATGGTGTGAGAGAACGCCCCATCAGAAGGTGGATCAAGAGAAGAAGTAAAATTGAAATTGAATTCCAATGCACAAAGGATTTGCGCTGCTGCATATCTCTCACATACCCAACGATCCTCAACTCGAACGCAGAAGTGACTTAACGCGATTTACGCGCAGATCACGATCGCCTCGACACCTTTCCACGATCGTCGACGACAACGACGACGACGAGGACGATCATAATACCAGTCACTATCGAGATGACTAATGATCCGCGTTAAATGTATGCATTCTTTTTACCATTGGCAAAAAAGGTCCTGGTCCTTCTGCCCATGCTCTTCCACTCCTGCAGTCCAACTGGTGCTGGAATTTTCTAACCTCTCACACCGTCTCAAAGGGACCACAATTTGCATCTTATGATTTTGGCCGCGATCATAAATCGTACCCGGGGACTGTATCCTTTCGGCGTCGCTGTTTTTTTGTGGAGCTCCAGGCCAGGTACCCCAAAGACGAGGATGACCCAAAAGCCTCCTCCCCCCTCTTGTATTGGGAACCAGGTGATAGAATTTGACGCTCTCCCACCACAGCGGGATGCGACCACGGTTTGGATCCTTTTGGGAGGAAACGCCGTTTTGTGCCATTTATCTCCTTCGTCGCCTTCGCGGGAGAAGGATCCCCAGCGAAATCGCGAGTTCGTGGCGCGTGGACCCGGGGCTGCATCTGTTGGAACGCGAAGGAATCACGTTTTGAGGTTGATGCGCACCAATCCGGTAAACCGGTTCGTCCGGGTAGTGTGTATTCCCAGTATCTTTCGGCTGTTCGATCAGATTCTCTTGGGACATTGGATTCTCATTCATTCAGAACTTGCCTCGCCGAATGTCCAAAAATATTATGCTTGTTTAATGGACCATTCGCGGCCTTCTGCCTCTCCTTTCCGCGGTGGCCTTTTGGGTTTTCGGCGATATGATTGCTAAATCATAAAACGTTCCGCGGTTCAATCTTTTCAAAAGTTAATTAACGGAGCTGAGATTAGTGGTGGAAGTGGTGCTATCCACTACACCACGAATACACGAAATGGATGCACGAATTATCAAAAACAGAAAGCTAATTGAATCGATTATGGTCATGTCCTGCGCATCGGCAGATTAAATGCCGTCGGCATCTTAGCGATGTTAAAATGATGCGTTGATGCTGAGCTTTATTTGCTTAAACAAATTAAGGAAAAGGCAAACAAAGTCGTTCTGCAATGCTCTTACCTTCATCCTTTACGATCGCGATCGGTGACTCCATGAAACTGTAGATCAAGTGTAGCCTGGTGTTTGTACTTGATAGGATACGACTAAGGTGGTTCGTTTGTGATGTGTTTGTATTTTTCACTTGTTGTGGCTCGTATTTACACTAATTTGTAGCCAACATAGTAGCACATTTTCCACGAGATGTTTTGCTTCACTTTGAATGTTATTTCATTTATCGAATTTGAGTTAAATTTTAACCGAACACACGCCAAGCACAACTTCGAGTCAGCTGCATCAGGTATTGGCCACTCGATCGAACATCTCTCACTAACGCTCACACACAACGCGTTGTTGCCAAAAACAAACAAACAGAAGATGCGAATTCGAAGCAAAAAACAAAACAACAAATTCTCCAAATCTTGTTTTTCTGCGAAGGCCAACGATTCAATTCAGGCAATGACAGGCAGGCAGACAGGGCAGGCAGGATGTGTGTTGCAGTAGCTTCACAGCTTCGCGCGGTATTTAGCAGCAGTTTGTCATTTCACGCTCCCGGTGGTGGTTCGCACCGATCGCGTCTCCAGCGAAAACCAAAACCAAAACACGCCGATCGCGCGCCCATCGATCCGCGAGATCCGCAACAAAACAGTCGATGGATATTCACACACGTCTAATCGCGACCGTTACTCGCCCGGGACTGGGCGTCCCCATTTTCGCCACATTAGGGGCACGTTTTCGCCCCATACCGGATCGGAACCGGAACCGGTTTTGTGCGCAGCATCCGAGTGTGCGGGAAAGAGAGCTGCCGTGCTGACTGGCTTTGATGGCGGTCGGTGAAAGAGCACAGCAGGCTACGTTCGTCGTCG
>NC_064875.1:64960623-64970623 GCF_943734745.1 Anopheles darlingi
GTTATACGTTTCATGAGAATGGCAGGCGACGACCCAGCCCGTATAGTCTTCTTAGTCCTTCCAGATGGACAGGTGGTAGGCCCAAATCGAGATGGAGCGACGGTGTTAAGTAAGTAAGAAGTAAGTTCTTTTTGGATTAAAAAACACATTATTTCTTTCCATCTTCATGAGTTCTATTATCTTTCCTTTCGAATAAAAGTTTAGAAACTGTTTGATTTCATCACTTTGCTTGAAATCTGCAGCATCTAGAGACATGGTGACAATTTTCTTCTTCTATTTCCGTTAGATCGGAGCACTTTTCGACTATAATAGCAGTTTGCCAGGATGTCCTAACGCTTTTCTCCACCTTTTTACATCTAATAAATGGCAGGAAATGTTCCTAAAGCCATTCCTTTGATCGATTTTGGTCTTCGAATGTCTTTTTATTGATTAAAATCGTTTGTTTTCTATCCATGTCCTGTGAAATCAAGCACATCCCGGTAAAAAGATCAATGAGAACCAACTAGCAATTTGCTTAACGATGCCATGTCCTACGACACATAGACTACCAAACGTGGGAGCTGTATAAAACCGATAATGCTTATTTACTTGCAATATTTAACGTCTAGTCCTTCTTCAAAACATCTCCAGCGCACGATCTATCGCCATCATCTGGCCTCATCCGGCATCTTCCGGTATGATCATCACGAATCATCATCATCCTCGCCTGTAACATTCCCAGGATGATAGATTTCATCGTCCACTCCACTCGTAGCTTATCGAGATCGTTCATCGTGCGCCCTAATCACGCGGTTGCCACGCTTCCTTCTCGCGCACCTGCTGCTGATGGTCCAGGTCTTGTCCATCTTCGCGCAACCCATTTTCGCCACCTTCGATTAAGCATTTCGTTCCAATAAAAAAAACTATCGCTTATCTCTTATCTAACCGCGCACCCTCGAGAGAGAGCGAACACCTGTTCTGCGTGAAGTGAGATGAGGATCCAATTAGCGTGGGAAAAACCACGCCACCGGTTGCTAAGACCGATCGACAGATCCCGATGATCCCGCCTCGAATGATGAGGACGCATTCCTCACTCTCTCTCTTTCTCCCTCTCTCTCTCTCCCTGTCTCTCTCTGTCGGATATACTTTGCCCGGTAATTACTTGCATGTTCACCCCCAGAGCACAGTAAAAATGGCAATAAACAGCAATTAGTCAACCGCAGGAGAGCGAGAGAGAGAGAGAGAGAGAGAGCACCCAGAGCAATCCACGACGCGCGACAGTCACGGGGAGTATCATGAACCGGGGGCTAAAAAACTTCCGTCGATTACGCGACGCCGCGGTGATGAGCTGGCCCCACGGCGCACGGAACCATTCGCTATTACGATCGCTCAATAAAATGCACCATTTTACGATGGGAACCGGCCAGGTTCTAGCTAGATCCGCTAGATACCGGAGATTGTTCGCCCCGTCCCGGTCCCGGTTTTGATCTACATTTCTTATTTTTCCCCTTTGCCGAACACTGGCGCACCGGTGCGGCTTCCCGGGTTTCCGAGACCCCGCGAGCCTCAGAGAGTCGGAAGATCATCCTTACTGTCCGGTGCTCGAAACGATAAATCTCCAAAAATCGTTACCAACCCAGCACGGGGGCCAGCGCCGCCGCCACCGTCGAACGTGGAATGGTAGAAAACCGGAGCTGTTTTTCGGGGCTTTTGACCCGCACCCGATGTACTCTGGCTGGCGAGCGAGGACAGCGCCAGCCAGAAAGACTCGGAACAGACAGCACCCTCCCGGGGAGCTCGCGTCGGCCACAGCCTAGGCCTCGGACAATCGGAATCGGCATCGGCTCGACACGATCGATCCCGTGATCGTGAAAATGAAAAAAAAAATGAACGCACAAAATGAAGGAAAGAAAACCCCAACCAAATATCTCTGGACCCCGTGGTCCACACAGTGAGTGGGGGAGAGGGCCAAAACCGAAACGCGATGGCCGATGAGAAATGAGCTCGGCAATCCCGCGCCGGCTCGCGCTAGTCCGCGGTCCCTATTTGTACTGCTCAGACACCATTAACATATTAATTTATCAAATTAATTACCATCGTAAACTGGCCACGGACTCGGGCCCCTTACCCCTTTTCCTCTCCACTTCCCTTTTTACCTCGATTCATGCATCATTGATCCTCGACACGAACTCCGCGAAGAAGGCGCGATGCTGTGGCAATATTGTTGAGTAATTTGTCCCTGCATCTAGGGGGCGCTCACCGCCAGCTCTCGAGCTCGATCGGTATCCCGCCGAGTCCTTCTTCGTACATCGTAGATCGACGCGATCTACGGACCACGGACCATTCCGCCGGTCGTGTCGCCGATTTTTGGGGGGAAACAATTTGTCATCCCTCGCGGCCGCCTCCCTCGGCGAAAGGTGGGCGTTATTTGGAGAATTTTCATGCTTATCCAACACACCAAAACATGCAGGGGGGAACACGAACTGGCCCAAACTGCGCCATCAAATAGATAGAAGAAAAAAACAACATTGGAGAATTATGAAAGATGAAACAAACGGAATCGTGGCTAGCGTGTCCGCGTATCGGTTTCATGTTTCATGCTGCTCGCCAGACCAGGCTGGCCAGGAGCCAGGAGACCTGCTGGCCAGGTCTAGGACCATACCGAATCGCACCTAGTTTGGCGCACCACAAGCGGTCTGAGTGAGCGGCCGGTTCGACGAAATGGAAACCACGACGAAGCCGCGATCTGCCTTCACTTATCATCGATCCTCGACTTTGGGGCCTTCAGTATGGGTTTCCTATGCAAAGCTCCGTAGGTCACGCTCAACCCAGGGTCTCAGGCAAGCAATCGGTACCTACTGATGGCTCTATTGACGGGAGGGAACGTGCCGTGGTTGTGACCGGGGTTGACGCTCACTTCAAAACACGCTCCGCAGCACGATATCGGTTTTTGGGGAGAAATTAATCTCCAGGATTTTTTGCGGCCATATGCCTGTGGCCGTCTCTGTTGGCAGTTTAAAGAAGGCGGAGGTCCTTATCATCTGGCCAATGTTTTTTACTTCCTTGAAAGTTGTTTTGAGTGTTTAAAATGTTTCAAGTGTCGAGGAATTGGCGATTACAAAATCCGTTTCTCGTAATCGTAATCACGGCTATCCAAAGGGTGAGGAAAGGGTAACTTTTTGACCTACTTCTGCTGGTTTTTTTTTCACTTCTAGAGCGGTATATGTGCAGCAAAGAAAGTGTGTCGTAGACGCAAAAAAAGCATTTTTTCGTTGTTGCTGTTTCGTGCGTGAAAATGACAAGCAAATGCAGCCAACAGTTCAAACCATTACATGGCATGAACTCTAATAGGGAAACAGAAAAAAAATTGGAGGCAACACTGGCCACTCCAACTGGACAGCCCCTGTAACGCGGTCTTGAACTTGAAGCATTCGTACAACAAACACTCGCTCTGTCGGCTGCAATGCTGACGATGGAACGAGCCTCCCCGTGGGGGAGTAGGGGACGCATAAAGATAACAAAAACCCACTTCACCCAAGCCAGCCACCCGAACCAGCAGAAGCGCGGCGATGAAGCGTGAGCCACGAGAATGTAACGTAAATAATGACACAAATGTGTTCCCGCGGGCGAGTCTTTCCCGAAGCCCGAAGAATCCAAGGGAGGACGGACGCATTCCGCACCGTCACCCGAAAAAAAGCCGAAAATGTTGTTCCAATTGACAATGGGAATCCTGCTGGAATGTAGCAGCAGCCGCAGCAGCAGCAGCAGCACCAACAGAGGCGGAAGGTTCCATCGGAGCAAGTGGCAACAGGATCAAAAGACTTCAATGCCGACGATGGTGATGCAGGATGATCTGACCGCTTGGATTCGGTGCCGTGCTGGTGTGATGCCTAGTGATCGATACAATTAATGTCCCTTTTTCCTCCCGGGGGAGGGCGGATGGAGGTCACACGGGGTCATGGGGCATCAATAGGACCTTCATTCGGGCTTCTTTTCCTTTTCTCTCGACGTCCATCCGTTCGATGACGATTCGACGGCCACTTCTGGTCCGGTCTCTCAAGTGGCAAAGTGTTCCCGCCGGATGGCCTTCCACCGGACGGTCTGTGACGGTGACGGATTTCCGCCGCGCCACACAATGGCCGCCAAGGGGGTTTAATGTTTTCGTTCAATTTCTGAAATGAAAATATTGGTTTAACCACGCGGTCAACAACGAATCCGGTGGGAAGCAACTGCCGCGCCGCGTTCGGCGCTCGAGAGGCTGCTGATCCGGAGGCCGACTCGCGGCCAGCTCGCGATGACTGCTCACCTCACTGTCTTCTTTGTCTTCTCGCGAGAAATTCTTCTCCGGAGCTGACTTTTTTTAGCACACACCAACGCACTGCGACGATGACGGAAGAGATACCATCAGATGACATTCAATTTCTCATCGCGCTAATGTCATTCACTCAACACCATCCACCCGCCAACGTCCAATTTATCATTCGCTCAAATTAGACCTTAGAACAAAGCCATAAGCCAGCCAGTCGGTCGGTCGGTCGGTCAGCGACGACGACAATCCGCATCGTGTTTCGTGCGTTGCGTCGCGTCGCGCAAACTTGTCACTCGGAGGTTATGAAAAATTGCCAGAATTTGCATAAGCATGCCTGCAACTACTGTTGACAACGATGGATAACGCGCGCGCCCGCGCGATCGGTTGGGTCATCTACACCTTCACGCCATGCTACGGGATATGCGAGCGAAAAAAACACGGTCATCCTTGCTCCCTTGTCAACGGTGGCGCTCACCACGCAACACGCGACAAACCGGTATGCCAAAACCGGTGACCGGACACGGACGCTTACGGAAATTATGTTATCCCCATGACAACGACCGTCAGTTGCACCCTTCGGGTGATAAATCACCAAAGGGCACCGTTCGCGCACCACTCGCCCGTCGCTTGGCCAATGCACGAGACCCCCGGGGACAACAAATAAGGTGCAGCAAAGCTTAAAAGACAAGTTTAAACAAACATTGGTAGCGACATGTTTTTTTTTTGCGGGGGGGGGAGTGGGGGGGGGGGGTGCAGATGTTGGGGTGCAATCTTGATGCTCCTAGATTTATGATGATGCGATACGCGATAGTGCGTTGGAACGCGCTGTACGCGTTGAGAGCAACGTTCAATTGAGAAACATTATCCATCGCGTAGCTCTCAGCCAACTCGGACCTGGAAGCCGTTGTGTGGAATGTTTACGGAGTCGTATGATTAATCGTTCCGATATCCATCATCACCTTTTACGCTCCGGCTCGGAACCGGCGCGCGAGCGTGAGTAAACAATTTAATTCAAGCTGGTCCTCCTCCACCTCACGCCCCACGAGTTTTGGGAGGAGAGAAGAAAATACGGAATCATACAGATATCATTGGCCGCATCGTGATCTTCGCACCTCTTGATCCGACATTCAAGACTGTTTTGGCGGGAGGTCTCGCAGACTCGGTTAAATAGATTCGTCACAGTTCGCGCCACAGGCTGTCTGCTGTCTGCTGTCTAGCGTAGCGTAGTAAGAAAAAGGAACTCATCCTTCCTCGGTGATCCAGTATGACACGGTGTGGTAGACACACCGTCAATGTCTATACCCTTTTTGAAGTACCTTGATCGTGCAGGAAGCACCCAGTTTTAGTGGTTCCATTCGTTTGTCGATCCTACGTGCTGGTAGCGCATTCCTGTCATTGACTTCTTGTTCCGGTGCAATGCAAGGCGAAAGGTGATAACGATACACTCTCGGAACGTGCATCGCAACTATAGGACTTGTTGGTTTTGGGGTTCAGTAACGTGGACGTGTTCAAGTCACTGGCCAGCCTTTTTGGCGTTCAGAATTGCATGTCTTTTTGGGAGCTCGAGACCGTTGGTCAGGGTCGGCATACTGAGGTACGTGACCTCGCTTGGAATGCATGAGTTGTGGTCATAATTTTTTTTGGCGCTCTGCACAAGCTGTATCTAGAACACTCCGGGCACAGCGTGGATCGTGCGTGAACGTGGATGAAAGTGCACGTTTCTTTCCTCGTAAACTGCTGGCGTACGAGGTATGTCCATGTTTACTACTACCTTGCAACTATGTAACTGCAACTGAGCGCAACATGAGATAACATTTGTGGAAATTCAGAAGCATTCTCGGTCGCTATGAGGATATGGAGATGCGATGTGCAACTGTCGTGAGGAACCATTTGCAGACTTCCTCTAGGACATAGTCTTGAGGCTCTAGCGTCACTTTTTTCAATAAAAATAATTATCCGATAATTTAAAATGATGAAGTGTCTGTTCTGGAGCACAGCCACTTTTAGGGTTAACGCCACTGCGTTCTTATTTGGGCAAGCAGGTCAGGCCGATCAAGAGTAATGGCAGTTTTCTGACAAAAACACCTCATCTACAATACAATTTTATTTCATTTCTTACATTTAGGCCGCCTTGATAGGTAATGTTTGTTGAATGAATGTTTTGGTGATTGAAAAATGTGCTAAAAACATCCACTCAACCACCAAAACGATAGATAGCTAATCTACATCGCCTATGGCCTTCAAGAACGTCGAAAAATCATAAAAATGGCACAAAAATGGTTCAATAGAAATGCTAGAAAACATTGAAGAACCATTTTTCAGAACAACATTGCGTGTTATCTAAGCAAGCCAATGTAATAATCTATTAGCGGGTGAAATGGACGAAAGTTGTTGTTTACTCTGTACAACATGAGCCATAACAATCGCATAACCCGACCAACACTGCACAAACATACCACTCCTCTTTCCTTATCGGTCTCCCGGTCTACCGGTCCAGTGGTCGCGCGCAGCTACGTGCGTATGCGAGGGTAACCGCTACCATTTTTGAGGGCTGATTACACCGACTACTAGCGACGACGATGACGACGACGACGTGTGTATACTATATAAACCAACCCAGGTGGGTGCAACAATCATCATTCAACCTTCTCACCTCAACCATTCCACAACCACAAGTCTCAGTCTCAGAGGACCTCACATACCATACAGGAAGCTACTAGCGTGTTCTATACTAGCAGTTCCTTGTCTATTCTAAATTGAACAAGATGAACTACGCTTACCTCTTGCTGGTCACTCTAGGCCTAATCGGTCAAGGTTGGGCAAACATAGTCAGCCATCATGCGCCTAGGTACGGTGTGCATGCTGTATCAAACCCGCACCATTCAGCACCATGCTGCAAATCGGAAAGACGCGTTGGAATACATCCGTCCGTCTCTAGTGCCTACGAAGCGAGTGGTTCGAGTGAAAGCAAGGAAGATCCGGGATCGGTGGCATCAGTTCACTACGGTAAAGCGCTCCGCTCGAAGGAACTCGGATGTAAGCTAGGACTTCTGCCCGTCTCCGTGTGTGTGTCGCTCCCACCGAACACCCCGTTGAAGCTGTCGAAGCAAGTGGTCCAGCGTTTGGTCTACTCGCTCACGAAGGATGCCGAGCACAAGGGATACGAGCACCCGAAGAAGCCCTGTGAAAAGCCGAAGAAACCATGCCATGGAACCCCCAAGCATTCCTACTCGGAGCCCGAGGAGTCCCACAAGAAACCGTGCGAACACAAGCAACCGTGCAGCTGTTCCGTGGAGACGCACGATCCTCCGAAGAAGGTGTTCGCGTACGGTGCATCTGCTGAGGTACGTCATGCTCCGAAGTACCACGGTTCCGCTGAGGTCGCCTATGGTCACAAGAAGCCCTGTGAGCATAAGCAACCGTGCAGCTGTTCCGCGGAGTCTCACGAGCAGCCCAAGAAGTCCTACAACCATCCAGCAGCCTCCGGTGAATCGAAGTCCTACGGTCATCCCAAGAAACCTTTCGGATATCCCGCCTCGGCCTCGGCAGAGCACAACAAACCGTGTGAGCACAAGAAACCATGCAGTTGCTCGGCCGAAGCCTCTTACGAGAAGCCCTACGGATATACTAAGAAACCATACAGCTCTTCCGGTGAAACCGGCTACCCGGCAAAGCCTATCAAGAGTGTCTACGGTGTCCACGGTCAGTCGTCGGCGGAGTCTGGTCACAAGGAGAGCAAGAAGGAGGGTCATGGGTATGCCTACAACGTGCAGTCCTCGGTGGAAAGCTACGGACCGCCGAAGCACGCCTACAAGCCACCCCAGAAGGTACCAACCTACCACCATCCAACCGAGAAACCAGAAGTTCCCAGCTACAAGAGCGCTACCCCTGCTCCTCATCCCACAGGCTATGTTAAGGCACACACAACTGCGCACCCGGTTCCTTGCACCGCGACCCACCCACCCCCATCCTACCATCATTACGCCGACACTCCGCGCTATCCGTCCCATGGTAGCACGCCGTGCAAATATGCGAGCCCGGTCTACAACCACCACAAGGACACGGTACCGACCTACCCGACCGCTCAATACCAGTACAACAATTCGTACTAGTGTGCCTAAATTGTCGGTTCAGCGTATCCGAAGGAACCGGAGGACGTAGGTGTACTATTTATGTGGAAGTGAAATTTATTTATTCTAGATATTGCAATAAAGATACAGAAAAGCTAAATCATTGTTTCGAATTTGGTTGCCAGTCTGCAATGGGGAATGTAAATTTGAAAACGACTATTGTTTGGCGAATGTGTGACCAGAAAACAACTGCATCTCACAGGGAAATCGGCACGTCTATGCTATCCCTTTAGAGCATGCCTGAGATTAGATAACCCGATGGTGAAAAGCACGTCACAAGGACCGTTAGGATAAGTTGGTCGATAGGAAAAACGAATGGAAAAGCGCACTCTACTTCAGCACCGTTGGTACCGTACAGCACGTGTGGAATGTGGATAAAGTGCATTTTTGCGGGTCCAAAGACCAAAACATTACCATCGCACATCGTGTAACGCATCAAGGGCTCCGTGGCATACAGTGACATCATGCAGTAGTAGTAAAAGAACTGCACTCTACTCAGGACGTGATGTTTGGGCAAAGCAAAACTTTCTCATTAGATAATCAACGTTGTTACGCAAGTCTGCATTTTCACCGTTGTGTGACTCATCGAAACTATCTTCAACATAGATGCTAAAACCTCTTACCCCTTAACAGAAGCCCTTTTCTCTCAAATAAGAGGAGCAGGGCTTTTTTTACATGTATAAGGACGGGCGAGCGTATGTTTATGAGGAGCAAGGAGATAATAACTCTGAACAGCATTGGTTTGCTGCTCGTTGCAGCAAACAACATACTCGGTTATACTTCCAATCATGCATCCATCCGAAACGCTACAATATGTTAACATCATTCGAGGAAAAGCCGTACTTAGGATCTTTAAGAATTAAACCTTACCAAGGATTTTGAACTTGCAGTAGATTTTCATACGTTATTATTGCAAACATTAAACTTTCTTTTCCAATGAGTATCGAAAAATCGCTGGGAAGAAATGTCCAACCCAAAAATACATTTAAAAAACCAATTACAACATTTAAAAAACCAATTTTAATATTCAAATTTTCCGAAAAACATTTAAAGTATATAGGAGAAAAGTAAATAGGACTATAAACACGAGTTTTATAAGCTGGATTTAAATATTGTAAAAGACGAAATCCAAACGAATTATGTATCTTCCTGTACCCTTCTGGAACATATTGAATATTGAATTATAACTTCTCTTCTTTTTCTTCTTATATTGTATTTGGTGCAGTCAAACGGCCATAATGTCTCGAGAACCATAATGTCTCGTTACTTTTATAATACTCGAACAGAAACAAATGTTGTAGTGTTTTGAAAAGAAGGGTTTTATTAAAAAATGTTAAATAATTTAGTTATTTCTAAATGCAAACTTTAGGTAGGCGCTGGGCTCACACGAAGTCTCCTAGGGTCCCGTTACGTCGAGCCCCGTGATGCATATGATCCTCAGCGTAACCCACCGTATTTACACCTCCTCAAGAACAGTTTAGCATCCAAACTGGCTGAGCTCTGCTTAGTTGTAGTTCCGTGGGGCAGTACTAGCATCCAGCGTTCGGTACTGGGGCGTCGATGACTTATCCAAACTGGCGCT
>NC_064875.1:64975623-64998123 GCF_943734745.1 Anopheles darlingi
GAGGCCATGGTTCCGTCACACGACGAGATTGATGAAACCGTGCGAGTTGAAGATGGGTGTCTTTCGTAGCACACAATCCTCCGGCATCAGACTCGTAAGATGATGCATTGGACCGTCGTTGCTGTTGCTGCTGCTGCAACTGTTGGTGCTGTGGTTGTTGTTGTTCAGATCCGACCGCATACCATTAAACAGATCCTGAGCTCGGGGAACTGAACAGGAAATTGGAAAAAGGAAACGAGACGGATAAGAGATGTCCGGATAACAAGTCGATATGCTGCTGCTCTCCGAGACTTACACTCACCGTGGACGTGCTTCTTCTGGCGGGCGCGCGAGTTCTGGAACCAAACCTGCGTCACTCGTTTGCTCAAGCCCGTAGCTAGCGCGATCCGTTCCAGATCCTGCCCATCCGGATTGCTGTCGATCTGGAAGTTGGCCTGCAGGATCTGAATCTGTTCCTCGGTGAACGTCGTCCGGATGCGTTTGGTTTTGCTGCCCTTTCCGCTACCGTCCGCATCGCAACCGTCCTCGCTCGATGTCGTCCCGTCATCGATCAGCTCCATGTAGTGCGTCTTGCAGAGGACTCGATCCTCGCAGATGGCAAACTGTTCGCCGGTCGATAGCTGCCGGCCACAGGAATCGCAAGCGAAGCACGCCAAATGGAACACGTACTCGCGTGCCCGGCGCACCCAATCGGTGGCCGAGATCGAGCGGGCACACTTGGCGCAGCTCGTTTTGAACTTTCTGTGGACGATGACGGTGAGGACACGAAAGAGTTAGTAGAGCTAAAAAGGGTTACTAGGATCCGTTTGATACTCACTTGATATAGTCGGCTTTGCAATAGACATCGCCATCGCGAAGGAAACAGGATGCCTGCCGCTCGAGCGGACAGTAGCAGACGCTACAGCGAAGGCAGGAACCGTGCCAGGAGGCACCGTTCACTTCGAAGATGTAACGATCGGTGATCTGTTCCGAGCAACCACCGCATGCCTTGTATTCCGTCTGTCGGAGTAGGGATTGTGTGTGTCCCGAGAACGTTAGTTACACATTCCATCAAAAGATTCAAACTTTCTCTTCTTTTTACTAAATTTCCGTTTAGGTTCTTTAAAGAATTAACATCCGTATTTTAAAAAAATTAAGGAGTAGTCTACAAGTTACAAAAAGACCGATTGATAATCACATTAAGAGTAGTTAACAACGAATAACATCATTTCCAACTGAATGTGACAATAACCAATTGTCAGAATTGTATAGGAGGAAGCATCAACTTTCTACACAGATTATAAAACTCAGGAACTTCTTGAATATTAGTAAACTAAATCAAACTCTTCAATCAGTTTAATTGGTTCAGGAATTCAATGTTGATTGCATGAATCAAGGATATCTTATTTTACAGCTTGAATGTGGCTATAACCCTTACCTTCATTGCCTCGATATCAGCTAATAAGTCGAAGACACGATAATAAATGATAAGTTGTTCACAAAACCACGAAATACCACGCTTTACACAGTCCAAATCCTGCGTCTTCTCACCAGCAAGTGCTCAGAAAACATACAAATACACGATACGCTTGTCACTTGTACGCGTAACTTCCACAAAACACCAACCTTATATCCACCTCAATCACTTTGAAACGACACAAAACGTCACTCTCGACATCAACTTAACACTCCCAGTGTTTGATCAGCCTTCACTCAAATCGTTCTTCCAAGCAGCTCAACTCAATCGACACCAACTGACGATACCAGTCCATTCGAACACGAGCACGTCGAAGTAACCGAACCGGATTTGCTGCTTCCACACTCGTGGCGTCGTCGTCCACAAAGCGTGTCGTCTTCGACGCAGGTCAAACTCCGACTGAACACCGACAGGGACACTGCGATGCTCCGGTACCTCCGACCAGCATCCTAGCCTAGCCAGGCCCCAGCTCTGTGTAGGCCTAGGATGAGAGCGAGAGCAGCATCGAAGATCGGGCCCTGCCCGTTCTTGCCCATCTGCCCATCTGCCAACATAACCGCCGCTCAGCATAAAAGACCTTTCGGTGAGGGCAACGAGGGAGATAGAGGCCCCTACCTCTTTTAGGCTCTAGCGCTCTCTATCTCTCTCTCTCCTCGGTTCTTTCGCTCTGCTCTATCGCTTTCCATTCCCAGCGCGAGACGCGAGCGATCTAAGATGAGATGTTCTAGGCCGGTCCGATCGCGCGCGCTTCACAAACAAACAACAGGGAATCTAGTGTATGTGTGTGTTTTGATCCCCTCACCCCTCACTCACTGTCTATCCATGTCTAGCTATCGATCTCACTTGCTCACTCCTTCATTCCGCGGACGAGTCCAAAGAGAGACGCAATGCAACCACCACCAGCGGCACTCCGGGGACTAGTTCATCCCCTCGATTATGTACAAATCGTCCATCGTCAGCAATACCAACCCCACGGCCTTTAACCCTCACGCGCGCCGAGAAACAGAAACACACGCCCCTTCGATTTATGTACCGCACGACGACGTCAACGACGACGACGGTTGGGTTTTGTTCGTGCGCAAGTCCGCCGCAACGAGGGGTTTATGCTACTATGTCTCTAGTTTTCATGTACCGCGTACGGCTACCAATCCACTCTGGCCTGTTGGAGTGTCCTGACCGTAGAGCGACTGACGAGACCGAATTTATGGAGGGAAGAATGTCTCTTTAAAGCCAGTTCGAAGATCTTCAAACCATCGCAGCATCTTTAACATGTCAACGGGACTTTAACATCGAACATCTCACTCGCCAAAAGAAAGGCATCCAACATGTGTTTGGTGACGCTTTTTCACCGTACCGGACTGACGTTCAGGAGCCACTCAAATGGAGATTAGCTCACGTGAAGTAGCACGCAAGTTCTGTACTCCGACAAAGCAACCTGCATTGTCTCAACGGACGGAACGGTCGGTGGTGATCCGTCAGTCATCTTTAGCAACAATTCGCCTCCCCGTTCGCCGGCCTGCAAAGGGGCCTTCAGGACACGTCGGCTACCGTTGTCATTTGGTGTTGCATAATTGTGTCCCATTCAGATGCAAATCGTCCACCACCACCACAGAGCTCCATAACTGCGCCGCGCGTCGTTCAATGCCACCAACAACGCCTGCGACGACTCTCGCGGAGATGCCCGCGTGACGAATTCGTAACCCAATACAAATCGAATATTCTCGGCCACTCGGGCTTGGGCTTGGGCTTGGGCTTGGGACAGTCCGACCACCATCTCAAGCGAAAGCGACACACAAAAGGGGTTAACCTCTTAAGGTCGGCTTCCGGCCCTTCCGGCCACCATCGGGATGGCGTGGTGCGTTATGAATGTCGCAGGCCTGTGTGTGTATGTGCTCTGCATACGAAAACCTTTCGTAGGGTGCCATTACCTGTGAGGACCGGCACGCGGTCCGCAGGTCCGCGATGGAGATGGATGGATCAATGGATGTCACTCTGGACCGGATGATGGTTTTTGGGACGAGAACGCCTCAGGCACGGCTGATCCTAAAGTCGGCTACCGTTTGACAGCTTGACAGCACGGTCCAGGCCTACTGCTGCTGCTGCCGCTGCTGGTCGTCTACGTTGTGTACCAGCGATTTGCAGCAACCGTTGCGCCGTGTCCAATGCGCCTTTTTCGGTGAAAAGGTCCAAAGCCAAATAGTCGGGACCCAGAAAGGTGGACGAAAACGAGAAGGTGTTGTTGTGGTAGCACCTCCTGAGTTGGTTTTACATTTTGTCGCTGGTTCCTGTTTTATTTTTCGAGTTTTTTCGCCTCGTTTTGTGAATTTTGGGTCCATTCTGACTTGAGTACTTGAGATGGACCGAGTAAACCAATGGACCAATAGGTGGAGTGTTGGGTCTTTCAGGTTCACGTCCAGAATTGAAGCAAACGAGCGAGCAGACATGTTTAGCCTCGTTTTTGGCCGATGCCGAAATGTAAATTCCATTTTTTGTCGCAATTGTCTTGCATCGCAAATATTTGTGCTGTATATTTCGGCATGCTGTTTCATTTTGTTTTTCTTGCAATTTACTCATTTTTCTCTCTAATTTACGCTGTGGTATTCATACACACTGAATCTAATTCACTGTAAAACATGAAACTTTAGGAAATTAAGCCGGTTTTTTTTTTAGTGGCAACCGTGGAAAACAGAATAAATTTCACATAAAAGAAGTGCCAGAGAGCATTCAGGTATATGAAAACATTTTGTTATACGAGAATTGTATCATTCTTAAATACAAATGCGTTTAGAAAATATGATTTTACCTGTTTTGTTAAGATTTCATTACCGTATCACATATTCTGTACACCAAAACATACGGTTCGCCCGTTTTCATATATCATTTAAAAAACATATTCTGTAGTTACCTTGTTGCCAGAAGCAACGGAATATGTTCCTACAGATGTCTTAATTGTTCTGTCATCTATCACACCACAATCTGGCTAACAATTACATTCTGTAGCATTTGGCACGCCCAATTTGTTGTGCTTGCACTCAGTACTTTCGAATGTGGTACGAGTTTATTCCAGAACCAGAAACCAACTAAAAGCAAGTTCCCATAGCCATAACACCGAGTCCCATTGACAAATAGTTCAAATTCGTCACGAATTGTTAACCGGTACGGTATGGAAACATATTAATTGCTCCTCGCTGCGCTCCAGAAACAGTTTCAAACCGAGCTTTACCGAACAATGATGCAGTACGAGCATAATTTCCCTAACAAACCCACAAATGTTGCTTTAAATCAACGAAAAAAGGATCACCCGTAGCCCTTTCGTATCATCGGATGGTGAACGGTGTTAATAAGCTTCCACCTGAGGGCGAATCGTCCATCAGATGGGTGATCAGTTTCATTCCTCGGGCGACTCGGGCACACACACTCCAGTTGCGAGTTGTGACCAAACATCAAGGGCAGGGGCATGGACATCGAATGATGAGCTACCACCTCCCCCTATGGTGGTAACCACAAAGTGAGAAAAAAGCGTGCCATGAGCGCACCGACGCACCAGGCGGCCCGGTATCCGGTTTCGATCCACCGTCCTCATGCCGGGACTAGAATACAGTAGACCGGATACGATGTTTGATTGTTTCCTGTCGCGCAAATCGTGTAGGCGTTAGACGTCACTAATAACTGCATTAGGCGCTCGTGTCTCCTGGGTCCTCCGCTTTCCTATTCGGATCATTCCAACAACCCTCCTCCCCGTGTGTGAGCGCTTCCGGAGGATTATAATCCACCCCCCGGGATCGCTCGCGGTTCGGAAACATGCAACGTAAACAACATCCTCGCAGCCCGCATTCACCAACGTACCAAGAGGTTCGGTGTAACGTCCTTTTTGCCTTGCAGCACTCCCTCCGTGGTTGTGTTACTCCTTCATCCTGGCCGTGGTCCTGGCGTCTGGCGCCCGGTGGTCGGGCGTTGTGAAAAGACCAATTCGTAAGCAATTTACGCTCCGCTGAAAAGGGGCCAAATTGCTCCTAATTAAATTAGTTGCATATAAATCGCTTCACCGACGACGACGACGACGACGCGGCACTGCGTGGGTTCGACAGGATTGTCGTCGACATCAACGACGACTGAATGAAGTAGAGCAACGAACTCAACGAACGAGGCTGGATAGAGGCTAGAGGACTGCGTTTGGTGAGCAGTAGCAGATCATACATCAAACTGCTGTGCTGTACTGCAGGGTGTTGTGCAGAAGAAGGGACCGGATGCGACTGGACTCGCGTGAATGGACTCGACTCTGTTTCCCGACTATTGGCTCAATGGATTCCAAAGTACAACAACAAAAAATCCCGCGTTTGTACTCTTTTCTGCTTTATCCTTGCCGAAGGATTAACACTTGTCACCTCCGTTACTCTCCGTTGATACAGAGCGGCCATCTGTGCCGTTCACCGGGACGGGACCGGGGAGCAACCTGTTCCCGGTACGGCATTATTTGCCACAAAAACACTACCGCCCCCTCGCTCGAAGCCATCATCAGCCATGTGCTCGAGACGACTTCGAACTATGGTCCTCCATGGCCACGAACACATCAACAACGGACACAGGCTCGTGGTGTAATGAGACAAACAAACAAACAAACAACCGAACAAACAGGCCAACGGGCAAATAAGGAAATAATTGGCATTCCGGACGGCAAACTTCATCAACGGACGAGCTTCCGGTCCGGATACGCGATCGAAGTGAAATGGAGAAAATGTTTCCAACCAAAATCGTGCTCGGAAAACTATCCAAGGAAATTGCGAGGACCAAGGGCTAAGGTGTGTGTCGTTCTTTGCGAGCAGGATTACAAAATGATAATCCCATTGTGCCGGCCCGGATCCTGTAATCGGATCAGCGAAGGGAAACGGGGAGGAGCTGCTCCAAATGCATCTGTCGCGCGGTCGGTCGGTGGTTTCGCGGGATTAACAACCGTTTACCACTAGGTCGCAGGGCTAAAGGAGTGTGTCATTGTGGGGAGTGATACGATATCGCGCAAGGGGTACAGGAAGGAGTTGAGATTCAAATTACCAAATTTCGGTTTCGCGTGGTGATCTAAAATGTGGATTACATATTGACGCATTCGAACAAACGCAACATTTGTTTGATGTCGGTCATTAGTACAATTGAATATTCAAATAGAATATATTTGGTGTACGCAGTGAAATTATTCGCTCCCCTAGAGGGCTAGAAGCTCTGGAATATGCTAAAACATGTCTGCGTTTTCAAATGTTCCAAACAGCGAATTTTGACACCTGTCATTAAAATTTAGAAACTATTCTGTATGTAAATAGTAATCGCTGTTCCATGAGTTGAAAGACTGTGCATGCTGACTATATTTTCTATTCTTCAAGTAATTCCTCGGTGTACACGTATTGAAGATTGGAAGAAATTTTAATATAGATGCAATTTAAAAAAATGTATGTATTGTTGATAAATAACAACATACAGAATTCTTGGATTTTGAGAGATTCATCTAGTTGGCTATTAAAGATCCAGCATTTTCTGTATTAACAATATTTATTCAGGATGATATGCTGCAACTTACCTTTTTCCACTTTTAAATCAAATTACAATTTCGGATTAATCGGCTTATGGCTCTTTCAGTAACACACCTTGGCACGTATCTGTTTAACCTTTTAATGACGCTTTTATTCGAATGCCATCGAGTGTGTCGCACAATGTACAGCAATAACTTATTTACATTCACAAATTTCACTAGATTTTGGAGGAGCAGCTCCCAAACATTCCGGTACCACTCCGCGTGGTCGTTAGGAAATGATTCCGATTAACAATTTGCCATTCCTTAAACAACTAAACTAAACAGCCACTATCTCCACGCCGCTGCTTCTGTTGGGTCGGCTGTTCTGTAGGAAAATGTAATGGGTCTAGAGAGACCCATTTTCTTTGGTATTTATCCGCCCGGCACGTCGATCGACGATCCTGCGGAAACGCTTGGCGTAGCGGCAACGTCCATCCTATTCTCTCTCTCTTCTCTCTCTCTCTCTCCCTCATCGTCGACTCCCATCGACACAGCAATCATCCATTTGGCAACTTGCGTCGAGCGGTGCATGCAACAGTGATTGCATTCCCATATGTTACACCATCAGATTGATGAGATTCACTGGAGCAAAGGCAAAGGAGCAAAAGGACAAAACGAATGGAAGGATGAATTCGTGCGCCCATTTTCTAGTAGACGGCATAATCCCCCCCCTTTTAGCGATAACCTACCGTGCGAGTTGAACATCGTGCCGGAATGCTTACCCATACCACCGTGCCCGCCATGATCGCTCAACTCGGCCAGGCTCGTCTGGCCGCTGCTACTATTGTTGTTCATATCCTGCCGTAACGCACCGAACAGATTCGGATTGT
The DNA here is from genome assembly GCF_943734745.1 of Anopheles darlingi. NCBI lineage: Eukaryota > Metazoa > Arthropoda > Insecta > Diptera > Culicidae > Anopheles > Anopheles darlingi. The sequence continues at coordinate 64,983,470 of NC_064875.1, forward strand.
GGTGATCGCGTGGAACTGGAACATGGTAAAAGAACGAAAAAGAAAACAAGCGATCATCAATCAATCGATCATTACAATCCAACCACCACCCCGAATGCTTACCATGCGTATGCTTCTTCTGGCGGGCGCGCGAATTCTGGAACCACACCTGGGTAACCCGCTTGCTCAGCCCGGTCAGCTGCGCTATCCGCTCCAGATCCTGCCCGTCCGGGTTGCTGTCGATCTGGAAGTTGGCCTGCAGCACCTGCAGCTGCTCCTCGGTGAACGTCGTCCGGACGCGTTTCGATTTGTTTTTATTGTAACCATCGCTACTGCTGCACCCGTCATCGCTCGAGTTCGAACCATCGTCCACGGTGTCCATGTAGTGGCTCCGGCACATCACCTTATCGTCGATCAGCGCAAACTGTTCCCCGGTCGAGAGCTGCCGACCGCAAGTGTCACACGAGAAGCAGGCCAGATGAAAGACGAGATCGCGCGCCTTCCGCACCCAATCCGAGGCCGCTATCGTCCGGCAACACTTGGAGCACTTGGCACCGAACGTTCTGTCGAGAAAAGAAGAGATGAAGTGAGAGAGTGAGGATGCGTGCCATCAAAAAATCATATTTTCCACGGCCATCGGCCTTACGATCTCGACCAGCTCGAGAGGCCTTACGCGACACTTCAGTCGCTATAGCACGAGCCATCGGTTCGATATCGGCGATCGACAATTTGTAGCGAGCTCACGCGGGCACCATATTAGACCACGATTTCGATACGGTCTTCACCTTCCGGGCCTTGTTTGGAGTAGTGTCCGTGATGCTTCCGTTTTTGGAAACACGGCGTCGCCTTTGTGTGTGTGTGTGATGCAGAGAAAGGAAAAGAGGGATGAAGAGGACCCCCATTAACCGCCTACAACCCTCGGCGGGGAGAAATCAACGCGACATTCACGGCGAATGTCGCACCCGGGGACGCCCAATTTAATTACGCGACCGCGGTCGCGACCGTGCTGGTGTCCGAGGACGGTCTGGTGGCGGGAGAAACAATTGGATCCCGCTGTGTGTGCACTGGTCTCTGGTCTCTGGTCCGGCCTGGTCCATGGTCCTTTCTCTTCTCCTTCCTTTCGCCTGTCCTTAAGGACAACGGTTTGCGCTTTTACACGCGCACCGTCCGGTTTCGGTTCATTCACTGACCACCACTGGCTTCGCTTTCCGCTTATTCATTCATTTATTTATTCTGTCTGTTATTTATTTAATTTTAATTGAACCACCTCGAACCAAGACACCCCTCCCAGTCCCCTTTCTGGACCTTTTTCAAACCCTTTTTGCCTTGTGGTTCCCGTGGTGGACGGGGGGGAACTGTGTCTGAACCGGTGTTGTGTTGTGGGTTGCGGTCATTCGCAACACCTTTTGCTTGTTCCATTTGCTGTTCCCGCGGCCACGCTTCGACTTGTTTTCCATAACTTACGCGAGGAGGCAATTCTTCTGCGCACTTCTGTCTGTTTTTGTTCCCGTTTTTTTTTTTCGGGATGGCGAGTGGCCTATACCATTCCTTCTGTTCCTGGCGTCACACACAACACACGGCAGCAGGACACACACACACACACCGAAAAGGAACCCAAAAAATACCGCCTGAGTGCAAGCGAAGCCCTGCTCGGTAGAAACAAGGCTGAAAACATCGCGACATTGTCGCGACACGGTGTGGCCACACCACGGGTTTTTTGCGGTTAACGAACGAACGAACGAAGCATTAGGAGCGCGCGCGCACACGCTCTCAGATATGTGTCACGCAGGGCCAGGTAAAGGTGGCGTTTCCGGGCGTTGTGCGGCTACCGGCGCGATTTGCGCGATTTGCATATTACACCGAGATCGAATTATCGTGCAAAGGGGGAACAAGAAGTGATGCCGGATCGTGCTTTAGCACACCCAAATGCCACACACACACACGTTTTGTTGGGTGTGCTGTGATGGATGACGGACATCGTGGGCCAGACTGACTCTGGTCGATCTCTAAGTCTGTGTCTGTGATCGAGGCGGCGGCGACGGACAATCGCGTTTGGCGGATCTCGAGCAGGCAACTATGTAGCAAACGGTTACGGTTCCATTCTAGAAAGCAGTGCAAGTACACGGCATTCCTGGAATGTAGAAGGGAAGGCACAGCTCGTGGCTAGTCGCGGTGGCCACACTCTCGACTATCTACTTGTGATCATCGCCTGACGCCTGCCCTGTTCTTTGCTTTGTGTTCGATTTAAGATCTGGAGAAGTTTCTGGCAGGCCGGCGAGTGCAACAATGAAGCGAACGAATCGCTGCTGGTATGTACAATGTAAATGCGCTCAATACACGCCCTATGAGGGCTGTTAGCATTCGTGATTTGTAGCTGATGAGCTTCTTTGGCGAGCTCTTCAATTCGAGCAGTTTACTGATGAGCTCGAATAAGGAGCGCGATGCCATCTTAGCAGACATCGTTTACCTTCACATCGACAAGCATAGCAACCGGTGCTGGATATCCAGGCTCCGATTTCAACAACCTGACTGCTTTGCTTATCTATTCTTATCTAAAGTCTCTTCGATAAGTTGGATTGAGATTTCTTTTCCTATGTTCTGCAGTTCCAAACTGTCAAACCAAGCGATAGCCTCCCTATCAGAGAAGAAATTGAAAATCAAATCCCCTCACTAGAAACTGGCACTAGCGCACTGGCATCACTGGCACACACACCATACCCGGGGAAAGGAATCCACGTTAAAGCGAAAGCGCGACATCGCGAGTACGAATGCCAATGCCAAGCACGTGGGTCCCCCCCGGGTTTGCTGTCATGTTTCGCGAAGATAAACGACCCGCGAGATGGATGCATGTTGCGACCCCCCTTGTTCCCCACCCCGTGTCCTCTACCCTTTCCAGGGTGCAAGCATAAAAATTTTGTCCCAAAAAACCGCCATCGGATGGTAAAACAACCAACAACACACCAGCAATCACACACACGCACACGCACACGGGGCGGCCGTTCGGTTGCCAATTAAAAGCTGACCCGGCACACCCGGGCGCCTGTCCACTGTCCGGCTAACAATTACATCAGCGCCACCGGTCCCGAGCGGCTGCGGCGGCTGTAACATTGCGTGCGTTCGTTTCGGGGTTATGTTGCTGCTCTGGCTGCTGTTGTCACGAGGGTTGCTGCTGCTGCTGCTGGTTAGCACAGCCCCCCTCGGTTGATAAGGCCAAGGCTTGCAAACGGAAGTCAAACCATCCCGGCACGGGGTGATGCTGGCGAAAGGCAGGTCCAGCGCAGGGAGGAGCAAAGAAGGAGAAGAAGAAGAAGTAGGGGAACCCGGTATCGTACCTCCGTTTGATGTTGCTGCTGTTGCTGCTGCCGGGGCCATCGAGCGATAAATCATAAACTCGTTTGTAGCACCAACACCAAACACATTTATCACCCCGTATGCATCAGTCAACTCTCGCGTAGTCGTTCGGTTTGCTGCCGTTGTTGGAGACGACCGCAGCGGTCGCACAGCCCGAGAGGGTTGACGGTGTTGTGGTCGGTGTAAAACAACACCAACAGCTCGCTCGCATGCCGCTGCTGCTGTTACTCGGGGGCCAAAAATTTAAAGATCCCTATCCCCGTCTCGTTCACTCTCTCTCTCGATCTTGGTCGATCCGTATCTCTCTCTCGCATTCGCACGGAACAGAAAAAAAACACCAAAACATGCGCCACCCAACCGGGAACAGTACTGCGTGGCCCTTACGAGAAAGGTGCAGCAACAGGCCGTAACATAATGCTGCGGTCACTGCAAAACCACAAAAACCTGCCGCAGCATCATATGATCGACACAGCACACGAGCGATCCGATGCTGAGCAACCGCTATCGCAACCACTCACCACTTCAAAGGTTATCAGACGCTCTCGCTAGAACGTCAATGGCCTGCTAGCAAAACCAAGGACCTGCTCCTGATCGCGAATCATCGAAGCTGCGGTGCTCGATGAGCCTAAACCAAAATAGATTTATGCCTGGACACGTTCTTTACCCAAAACTGGGATTATGATGTCTTTGGCGAGCAACAAATTGCACCACGGGAGGACACACGCACATACAGAGAGAGAGCGAGAGAGAGAGAGAGAGAGACACGACAATCCGATGCCGATGCCCGATGAACAGGGCGCGATATGTCTTGTTTAATTACAGTTACGACGGTAAATGTCGCTCTCTCCTTCTTCGCATTTTTATTCTTTAAGACGAGACCATAATGCTACAGAGAGGGAGAGAGAGAGAGAGAGAGAGAGAGAGAGAGAGAGAGAGAGTGCGCGAGGATACAACAGCAGTGGCCCGGGGAACCGATCCAGAACCTCGCGATCACGACGATGATAGCAGACGACTTGCTGCTGCTGCTGCTGCTGCTGTTTGGTGCTCCCGTGTCGTGTCAACCAGCCAGCCAGCCAGCGAGCCAAGAGCATTATGATCGCTGCTCTCAGATTTCAAGCTTCCCCTCTCTGGATTCAGGTCCCCTCCCCCCTTCTGGTACCAGGGACACCGTCTCCAGCTCCTGACACTACGATGTCAGATATGCGATGTCAGAGCACATTTTGCACATTATAAATATTTATTTCGCGGCCACGCCACGCCACGCCATGCCACGGCATGGTCAAGATTGATGGATTTATTTTTTTATTGAACCAACCACCTCCCCTTCCACCCCGTTACCGGTGTAGGACGCGGAAAGGCTGGACGGACAGGACGGGACGCGACGATTGATGCGCGTTATGGTTGCGTTGTTTTATTAATGCTTCGCTCGCCTCATCGATACCTGGCCTCAATTGATAAATATGCCAATTGATAAAAATGATAATGCTGTGCGCCCTTCGATGCCTCTTCGATGTGAGTCTCGTCTCGGTACCGGTTCCGGTTTTTTTCTTTTTGTGTGTGTGTCTGAGACACAGGACAAGCAACGGTAGGTCGGTAATCGAGTGTCGAAACCGATGAACGATCACCGGGGAAGACACGATGCTGATGCTTCCGTTTGCTGCCACTGCTCCTGCTGTTGCTAGAAACCGGGACCCTCGCTGGACCAAACCAGACATCTGGTCCCCACGAGTGCTCCAGCCAGTTGGCGCCGGTTGCCGGACGCGGATCGGAATTGTGGTGAGGATTAGGACCGGATCTCGGCTGGAATCTAACATCGCCCTATGTCTCTCTTGCACACCCTCTTCTTGTGGTGCTCACGGACTGTCATGCGTTTTGACAGGCGTCAAACACCGTCGCAAATCCACTCGTATCGCGCCGCGGCCGCTCGTCTACCGCGTCTACCTTCCACGGAGATACTACTCCAGATAGAGACCGGCCACCGAGAGCCACGGTGTTTGGTTCCCCGGTTTTCTGTCCACTCTAATCCGACAGTTGCCCGAGACACCGACCGACACTACCACCGATCGGGGCGCACGCTTCGCAGAGGTTCTCGAGATCGTTTAGTGGACCAGGGGAAGGTGGACGTTGCCCGTCAGATAAAGTGTCGTGATATAATAATTCCATTTGGCGCATATAAATAAATGTCGCCTGTCACAACAAGTCACAACCGGCAGGTACCGCGGCCTGGTACCAGCCTCCTTGGACCCCGAGCTGAAGGTTTGAATTTTCCTCTTTTTATCTTATTCTCTGGCAAGCGCAGCGCAGCGGCTCCCAGTGGTGCATATGAAGCAAGTGCATCGATTTGATGCAGTTTACAGTCTGTTACTAAAGCTTTCTTTAAAGCGCTTCCCAGCGCATTATTATTTATATCAAGCGCAAGTTATGCGATGTTTCGATCGAGCGCAACGTTTTATGTTGAAATAACGGACGGATCTCCACAAAACCCCAAAGTGAATGATCCATAATCCTACCGCACGAGAGCGAGCGAGTGTAAAGTCACTCGGCTTAAGGCTTCACCTTCTCGTCACCCGCTGCCCCGCCTTTGGAGCACCGAGCCAGAGGCAAAAAGGACAAACAACAACAATGACGAAAGCCTCTTTTGCTTGTCAATCGGCATTTCATCGATCGCGGCGCGCTCCGGACCGCCACGTCCGGATTGTGGCGTGGCGATCCGAGCACGAGCACGAGCGCGATCAAAACATAAATATACATCAAACATCGCTCACGAATAAACCGGGCACCGAGCCGATCGGCGAGACGTTTCAAAACCCGAAAAAAAAAACCACACAAAAAAGGGAGGGAGGGTTCGCGGGGTGGAAGAGGTATCTATAAATAACAGCAACAAAAATACGAAAGAATCCCCGCGCATCGTGCGTGCGGGGTGCTGTGCAGTGGAAGGGGTAGCGGAAGATTAATAATCCATTTTCCCGCAGTCCGTGGCGCAGGTTCGTCGCTTCATCGGCCGCGCGACTCTTTCATTCGCTTTGCCCCTTTTCGAATGCCCCATAGCGGATTCGGATCGCATTCGGGGGGTTTTCTGTCCGCAGTGTCCCCTGGACACCTCCGAAAAACGTAACTGATCCGGTAACTGCACCGCATGATCCTCCCCTCCCTCCACTGAAGACCAACCCATTGACACGGGCGCTGCGGTGGAGAAATATCAATAAATGATTTCACCTTCGCTTCACGCATAAAACCCGAACAGACTCCGGGAGGGCACTTTCGAGGGATGATTAATTTCTCCCTCTTCTCGCGGGGCCATTTCTCCCTCCACCCCCCTCCCACCCTTGGTTTTTTCTCCTTTTCTTTGGTCGTTGGGTTCGGGGTTTTTTGCGGCGGCGGCGGCGGCGGCGGCGGCGGCGGCGGCGGCGGCCAGCTTCTTATTTACCTTTTCCACTATTCGATGTTTCCCGATTCCCGGACACAACGAGCGAGCGCCCGGTGCTCCCATTGTGGTGGTGGTGGTGGCCAGGGGTGGCGTTTGAATTATTGATAGAAATATCTCACTTTTTGGCCAACCGCGTAGCACCCTCATTCCTGGCAATGGTGCCTGGTGTCCGGTGCCTGGTACCTGGTGGCTGGTGGCTTGGAATCCGTGCTGGCCGTGCTGGCCAAGCGACGTGAAATATGAGCGAGAGCGTGGACGCGGAGTTCGCGAACGAACAAGGCACGTTCGAAGGATCGCTGACCGGGCCCGGACCCGGGCCCGTCCCTCCCCTTGTCCACCGGCCCTTGTGCCTTCGAGGCTTTCGGTTGGATGATTGACAGTTCGCCTTCACCGTGGTGGCGATCGATCGTTTTTTATGATTATTAATGTATCCCTAATACATGCCCGCGATGCGGATGCTGGTGCGTTGCGGGCTTTTCTTCGCATTTCCCTCCGGATTTTGTGAGCGTTCCCATCTTGGCTTCATCATAGAGCGAGGAACAGAGAGAGAGGAAGAGAGAGAGAGAGTGCTCGGTACGTGTGTAATATTTTAATTCCCAACGGGTTAAATCTTAATTATATGTAAACAAGACTTCAAGCGACTTGCTCGATGGGGTGGAAAGGTAGGGGGGGGATGGGGGGGGGGGGGAACTCAGGGGAGTCAGTCGCGGCACGACATTGCCGTCACCGTCCCGCGCCACGATACATTAATCATCCCGTTCTATTAGCACGCCGCAGCTCGCACGCCGACTCTACTTTGCTCTAAAGTGATCGCGGTGATCGTCGTCGGCGTCTTGGAGGTGGTCGCCGCGGTCGCTGGACGCACTGGACGCTGGACCAGTACGTCAATTTATTAGCTAGAAAAGTGGCCAACTTGTTCCGATCGCCGATCGGTATGGTACGGTAGGAATTATTTCGAGCGAGAAAGAGAGACAGAGAGAGAGAGCCCCAGGAGCCGGAGTTGCGAGTGAATGCGGTATAAGGGGTACACAAGAGTGACCTCCGCTCGGCACCGCCCGGCAGCACCAGCATTCGATCGATTTTCGTCGTACGAGAACTTACTTGGCATAGTCCGCCCGGCAGTAGACGTGGCGGTCGCGGAAGTAGCACGAAGGTTGCCGCTCGAGCAGCGTCAGGCAGACGGAACACCGGAGACAGGAACCGTGCCAGGCGCAACCGTCGATATCGAAGAGATACTTATCGGCGATCGGTTCCCCGCAGGCGGTACATATCCGCAGCTCGGTCTGCAAATGGATGGAGAGACAGAAGCAAGCGAATTGAACATTTAATAAATGGGAAAAAAAGGAAGAAACAACATCAAGTTTTGCCGGACGAAAAGGACGAAATTAGGAGCGCCATTGTGTGCAGATGATGACGAGTGCTTTGATCGATTCGGTGAGGAGAGGCTTTTGTAGAGATGACCGTAGATCCAAGTAGCCGACGATGCTCCGAAAGGGACATCTTCTCCCTAGAGCTAAAGGACTTCTAATTAGCAACCGAGACAGAAGCTTCGGGATCGAGCATGTCTTGTTGTGTTGTGTCCTTCTGTGTTGCGTTCGCGAACAAGAACAAGATGCTCAGAGGGTAACAGAAACACTTTCACAAACACAGAACTGAGCAAATTTCACAAACAGTAGCACCGGAATATCTGCAATCAACTTCCCGACGGAGGGACTCAGTCCATTTTTATTTGCCGCTGCCTTTGCGGTGTGTGTGTCCCTCTGTGTGTCGTTTTCTGCTAAAGTCAAACGGTTAAAACCGGCGTTTGATCGTTGGCTGGTAGAGACATCCCTGCCCAGGATCCCAAGGGGCCCATACCATCGATCAAATCTCTGCAATGGTAGCCAGAACGAGGGGAGAAAAGGTCAAGAGCGGTGACCTGGCAGCACGACGACCAGGAATGGCGCCATTTTTCACGCGCTCTCAGGGTGCACAAACCCGCTAGGTCTTGGGGGGGAAAATGCGACCTAAAGAGGGGTGAGAGCATCATCATTTGTTATTGTTTTGTGCGTCCTTGTCTTTGCGGCGGCTCTTGAGAGCACCCGGAAGAGGGAAAGAGCGAGTGTGGAGGAAAACACCGGAAATGGCACTGTCATAAGCACATTAACAGCTGCTTACTTGCTGGTGTGCCTCTACCGCCATCATCATCAAGCTCCTCACTCACCGTGACAGCGCAATCTGTTGCACGCCGAGATTCGAGGGGCGTTTGAGGGGGGAGCAAATTTATTATTTATTATTTTCGTATTAGAAACAAAACCCCCGGGAACCGCCGCTTGTATTGGTTAGTTGCGGTTGGTCGGTCCTTCGATCGGCCGGGAATGACTTCGCATCCACTAGACTCAAGGCTTACAGAGAGGGATCGCGCCCCCTTTCGCTTATTTGTTCCTTGCATGTTATCCCTAGGGCCTCGGTGTGTATACGTTTATGTGCGCGAACACATAAAACATATGATAACCGTCACCGGCATTGTGCTTGTCCGTTAAGCAGGGACCATTATGTGGACCAGACAACTTCTGGAAGCTACTGCCTAGTTCCGTGATTAGGTTATCATCAAAACGGCGAAAAAGAAAGAGAGTGTCCGTGTCCGTGTGTGTGTGTGTGTGTGTGTGTGTGTGTGTGTGTGTATCGTTGAACCGATGTCATGTTCCGCTGATGATGGATGTCCCTCGCGGAGCAACAGTTTTAACTACTTCGATTGATCACCGTCATCATCTACCATCCACCATTCGGTTTATGTGTTTGAATCTTCGATTTCCAAATCCCGGTCCAAACCAACAGACCACATCCCGAGGAGAAAGGGAACGACAAAACGGATAAACATGCGGACGACTCTTCGCCATCCATCTTCCCCCCCAAGGGTTCCATCATCTCAGGTTCGAGGTCGCCTCAAATGCGCCTTCCTGGTGCTATTCGATTCGTCCAACCGACCGCGTGGCGTTATCTATCATCGTGACACCTTCCGTACAAAACACCGGTTGCCAATTTCCGCCTCCACTCTGCTGCTGCTGCTGCTGCTGCTGCTGCTGCTGCTGCTGCTACTGCTCCTTGGTCTAGGCCGAGGCACGAGAAGGAAAAACATTTAAAAAAAAACCTCCAAAAATTCGTGTCAATCGAACGCTGGTACTTTTCGCCTTCAGCAGTCAACGAAAACAAACACCAGCACACGTCTTTATTGACATGTTCGACCATCGGTTTATTGTTTATGTTGTCGATCATCAAACGGTGGACGGTCGGAAGGGGTAAATAAAAAAAATAAAATAAAACCCCTCTCCCGAAAACCGATTCGTCGTCGTCGATCATTCTGAGGTCGCGCGCGCGCGCGATATCGTGTTCTTCTTCCGTTTGCGCGTTTGCACACGATTCGCCCCCGGCCCCCCGGCCCCCCGGGTGACTCCAGGTGGCATGCAGCAACAGCAGCAGCAGCAGCAACAAGCTCCGCGTTGATGATGATCCGCGGTCGGTGCGGTGGCGAACGCGAAAGAAATGGCCTAATGTAATCAGATAAATCTCAGCGACAGGGAGCAATAAAACTGTCGTCGTACTTGTCACGTTCACACGCCTTCGCCTCGCGAATGGTCAACCCTTCCCCGGTTCCCGGTTGTGGTCCACAAGCAGCCAAGCAAAGCATCTTCCAACCAGCGATCGATCGACGACGACGCCAACGACTTGCGGGCGCCAACCAAATGAGCCTCGACACTGCGGGTGGCAGTCTTCTCCTCTTCCAATCTCTCTCTCTTTCTCTCTTTCTCACCTTTCTCCTCTAATCGATCAGGTGTCGGTGACGCCGAGGCCAGGCCGCGACTTCCTAATAAGTTAGTCGTTGCCGGTGGATCGGATGAACATCGAGGTGCCACAATTTCTGTTCCCTCACCGCGCACCCCCAAAAATCCTGCCACACTGTCCGGCCGCTGGTGAAAGATAAATAATGTTTCAACCCCGGGAGGGGGAGAAGTGTCCGAGTCAGCACTTTGCGGAGTTTGCGAGCGAAAAACAAAAGGCTTTTGATTAATGATTGTGGCCCGTCATGTGCGAATCCGGTTATGACGTAGAGTGCGTTGGGCTGTCAGGACAAGGAGGACGGCATGGACGGAAGGATGGATGGAAAGCAAAAGTATCGTGCGACCTGGACCTGGCCAGGTGTTTCGCTTTCATCGATTCACCGGGCGCACATTATCACAGGTCGATCGATTAGTGCGCCGGCGCCACACCAATCATCACCAGTCCAGACCCAGTGGTCCGGTCCAGTGCGCGCAATCGCAGTAATCCTCTCGCCTTAACCGAGGAAGGTCTATCCACGTACACCGCTTGCTGCTGTGCGCTCGTGCTGCTGGTGTTGTGGTAATCGCAGCAACCTTCGGATACCAATAGACCGGTTACTGCGTCTGCGTCAACCCCCCGGTCATCGCTAATGATCCTCGATCGATGGTCGGCCGTGTGGAGCCGTTTGGGGCCTTTTGAACCGTTTTTTTTCTTTTTTTTCGGGTGGCTTCTGGAGTTTCGCTTTCGCCTTAGCTTAGCCTCCCTTCCTCTCTCTCTCACGCTCCCTTTCTTGCACTCCCTTAAAACAGAAGCCAGGGCGCGTCAAGGTATTTAACGCCCGAAGAGCGAACTGACGCGCAAAGTGAGGTTATGAGCGCTGCTCGGCTCGGCGGATTTACTTAATTACCACTAATGCGCTGCGGCATTGCGCCCGGGTTGCGCGTTACGCACATTACGCGGCCGACATCTTAAGACACACCGCTGCACCCCTCTCTGCGACCGAACCCCCCCCCCCCCCACCGCTCAGGACAGGTACCATCTTCCACAAGCACATCGCTGGAACGCGGTTTTTTTGTATCTGTTTTTTTTTCTTGAGCTGCCACTTGAACACCGGCTACCGAGTGTGTGTGTGTGTGTGCTGGCCATGGCTAGCCGGTAAAGGTTTGAAACCATCTTACCTGGCTAACCTTTGGCGAGGCGAGCTGCCAGTGTTATGAAGTAATTTCTAACCAAACCACCGAAACGTTCATCAATCAACCTTCTATTCCAATATGGAGGTTTTCCCGCTCTCCACGATCGACCCAGCCACCGAAACTACCCGAGGAACTCGCGTCGCAGCGTCCTCGAAAGAGAAATTTCCCCCCCAAAAATGGCTCACTTTCGAACACCGCTTCGTGGCCGAACCGCGGGAATAACCGTAAAATCAGAAATTATCGATCTGCGATCGGTTAATGCGCTACCTCGTCCACTCGCCGACGATTCGGTTCTCACGTCTGCACCCAAGCGCACGGGATGGGACTCGCCACGTAGCGGTTCCACCTCAAAGCCCGCCCGCCATTCGCTCATATGCATGAAAAACATCCAAATTAAATCATTTTGTCACTTGTCACCTCATCTTCCTCCGCAACGCGATCCGGTTCATCCGGATCTCCATAATCCTCCATAATCGTGATCGCCGCTCGCGCGAGAGGCCACCGCACGCCCGTGATCTCGTCCGATCTCATCACGATCATTTTTCAATCTAATTACTTCCTCTCGATCAGTTGGGGACCTTCTCTCTTGCTCCCTCTCCCAAAAAACCCCCAACGACACCTGCTGGGCGATAGTCGTAATCGATAAGCGGCCCGGCCACTCGCCGGTCGGATCTCGGACGAAGATCTCAATCGGTGTGCCGGCGAGCGGACGCGGAGGAAGGGCCGAGCGCAAAATGTGGTCCACTGATTGATACAAATATCTGGCCGATTTTTTAAAAGCTTCCCCCTTCCGTGTCTCAACGTAAGCCGTTATCGTCGTGCTCGTCGTCGTCGTCGTCGTCGTTGTCCTTTTGTTCCAAATTTCGAATTCGACTTACGAGCATCGGAAAGGGCACAAGGGCGGCCCTTCAATCGCATCGGACGCTCTGGTTCGAAGCAACGCACCGTTCCCGATTTCCCCAAAACGTCGAGGAGGACGTGGACTGCGGCTTTATGAGTTAATAACGTTCCACCGAGGATTTTGGTGGGTTCCACGATTGGACTACGACTCCGACTACGACTCCGATCGAACGAAACCCCGGGACTGGACCCCCGACCGCGTTTATTTACGCGGGTCGGCTTTCTACACCTTGTCCCGTGACAGTTATGGACCATCGGGCCAAGTTATTGTGACGATTACCGATAAATTTAGATAATATCTGGTCGTCCGTTCGGTCCGGACCCGAGACCCGGGGCGTGCGCGCGCGCGCGCCCCAAGTCTCTCGCTATGACTTTGGAGGGGTTGAAGAAAGGAGATTTCTTATTTTGTTTTACCGTGGCCAAGGTTGAACAGTGTGACGTTGCGCTTGCGACGCTCCTCGATCGCTTCATCACTTTCGAGACTTTTGGCCACCGGCGTGTCCCATTGTGCCTGTGAGAACACGCCGGATCGGACAGCGACAGCCAGGTAGGTTCTTACGCAAACGCACGCTTTTGATCGTCAACGATCGGAGCAGCGACTTTGATCCCAGCGTCATACGCAGCGATCGCCGCCGATCCGCGCAGAAGATGCGCGCTCTGGGAGTACGATAATCGGTTTTCATATTTATTCCACCTCGGGTTTGGGATGTGTGCGCCCTCGCGCGCGCCCCTAGCCGGGACCATATTATTCAAATTGAGGACCGCGGCACTGTCCGGCCCCCGCCTCCCCGTGGTGACCGACGGCGACAGCGAGTGGCGCGGTTTTTGGCACCGCCAAGCCGCCCGACGAGGAGAAGGAACGGCCTGGGAACGTCTCGAACGTCTCCGCGAACCGGCACCGCGGAGTGCGAACTTGAGAAACGCGTCCCATTTGCGTTTTGATTCCTTTCGATCCGTTTTGCCGGTTTCCGTGCCCCCCTCCCAGGTGTGCCTTTGTCCGTCGTCTTTCGTCCTGGACCGGTTTTTTTTTCGCCCTCGCCCTCCCCACTCCCGCCTCCCGCCAGGTTGGGTGGTAAGTGATCCGCACCGCAGCACCCAGATGTGGGATCTTCACGATGATAAATCCATTCCTATTTGCATCTCAATGATTGGTGGCGAATGTGCGATGGTGTGCGCGGTGCAGTGTTGCTGTATGCTGGCTGCCGGGGATTGATAAATTTATGAATTTATTGATTTATGACCGCAGGCGCGGCCACCGCTCCAGTTGTATTTCCGCGTCATCGCGCGATCACTTTATGGAACCTGCAGCACCGTCCACTGGCCAATAAAGGTGCCGCGTGTCTGTGTGTGTGTATGACGTGCCCTTTTGCGGACGGCCACTAACCATCTTCCTAATCGTTCTACCGAGGAGGCTCCATACAGAAACGCTCGTTCACAAAGCCCACAAAGTGTCATAAAGACGGTGATCGTATCGTATCGTATTACGGACTTCCTTGCATGCCGACCGGATCTTTTATTGAATCCCCGGGCCCAGCAGCGCTGCCGGTCCTAAACTGGCATAAACGAGCGCCAACGTCAGTAGTCGGTGGTCGATGACAGTAAGCCACAGCTGATGCTGCTCCTCGATCACACACACACACAGACGAATCGCACGGTAGCTGCCAGAGCTTCCTTCGTAAGCAGATTAGCTTTTAATAACATTTTAGATATTTTGTAACGACGTGTCGTAACATTTATGGCCGCGCCAGCTCGCCGATCGGTGGCTTCCGTTTCGTTCCGTTTCGATATCGCCGTCGCGGACGTCGAAGCAGTCGTTGAAGCCGAATCGAGTCTCGAATCCTGACCTTGGGCTGCTTGGATGCGTTTGGCGATTGCGTCAACCGATAGTGTTGTGCGAACCGCGACGAAGGAGGAATCTCGACGTTGCGTCTCCAGCGTTTTGCGATGGTCCAAGGATGTCGATCCACCTAACATGCCCTCACGGCACACCACGGACCACGGACCAC